>NW_026915799.1:0-66436 GCF_034315485.1 Pezoporus occidentalis | reverse complement strand
GGCTGCTTGCAACGGTGTCACCATCATTGCAGTCTCTCCTCGGTTTCATACCTAAAACTCCATTTGAATCCAAATTCTCAGCTGGTCCCTCTCAGCACACAGGCTGCTTTGCAACGGTGTCACCATCATTGCAGTCTCTCCTCGGTTTCATACCTAAAACTCCATTTGAATCCAAATTCTCAGCTGGTCGCTCTCAGCTGCCCAGCAGCACAGTGAGTACAGCACGAACGTTTGGCTTCTGCTCCCACAGCAGAAGAGCCAGGATTGAAAGCTTGTGCTGGACCTGTTCAGCACACAATCACCTTTACATTGGTGCATCCATCGTTGCTTTCACTGCTCCCTTTCATACAGGAAAAGCATTTGAATGGAATCAGTTCAGAGCCTGCTCTCTGCTGCGCAGCAACACAGTCAGCACAGAATGAACAGTGGCATCTGCTCCCACAGCAGAAGAACCAGCAGGGAAAGCTAGTGCTGGGCCTCTTCAGCACACAGGCTGCTTTGCAACGGTGTCACCATCATTGCAGTCTCTCCTCGGTTTCATACCTAAAACTCCATTTGAATCCAAATTCTCAGCTGGTCGCCTTCAGTTGCCCAGCAGCACAGTGAGTACAGCACGAACGTTTGGCTTCTGCTCCCACAGCAGAAGAGCCAGGATTGAAAGCTTGTGCTGGACCTGTTCAGCACACAATCACCTTTACATTGGTGCATCCATCGTTGCTTTCACTGCTCCCTTTCATACAGGAAAAGCATTTGAATGGAATCAGTTCAGAGCCTGCTCTCTGCTGGCAGCAACACAGTCAGCACAGAAAGAACAGTGGCATCTGCTCCCACAGCAGAAGAACCAGCAGGGAAAGCTAGTGCTGGGCCTCTTCAGCACACAGGCTGCTTTGCAACGGTGTCACCATCATTGCAGTCTCTCCTCGGTTTCATACCTAAAACTCCATTTGAATCCAAATTCTCAGCTGGTCGCTCTCAGCTGCCCAGCAGCACAGTGAGTACAGCACGAACGTTTGGCTTCTGCTCCCACAGCAGAAGAGCCAGGATTGAAAGCTTGTGCTGGACCTGTTCAGCACACAATCACCTTTACATTGGTGCATCCATCGTTGCTTTCACTGCTCCCTTTCATACAGGAAAAGCATTTGAATGGAATCAGTTCAGAGCCTGCTCTCTGCTGCGCAGCAACACAGTCAGCACAGAATGAACAGTGGCATCTGCTCCCACAGCAGAAGAACCAGCAGGGAAAGCTAGTGCTGGGCCTCTTCAGCACACAGGCTGCTTTGCAACGGTGTCACCATCATTGCAGTCTCTCCTCGGTTTCATACCTAAAACTCCATTTGAATCCAAATTCTCAGCTGGTCGCTCTCAGCTGCCCAGCAGCACAGTGAGTACAGCACG
This sequence comes from Pezoporus occidentalis, assembly GCF_034315485.1. Taxonomy (NCBI): domain Eukaryota; kingdom Metazoa; phylum Chordata; class Aves; order Psittaciformes; family Psittacidae; genus Pezoporus; species Pezoporus occidentalis. The sequence goes on along the minus strand of NW_026915799.1, from coordinate 65,041 downwards.
AACGTTTGGCTTCTGCTCCCACAGCAGAAGAGCCAGGATTGAAAGCTTGTGCTGGACCTGTTCAGCACACAATCACCTTTACATTGGTGCATCCATCGTTGCTTTCACTGCTCCCTTTCATACAGGAAAAGCATTTGAATGGAATCAGTTCAGAGCCTGCTCTCTGCTGCGCAGCAACACAGTCAGCACAGAATGAACAGTGGCATCTGCTCCCACAGCAGAAGAACCAGCAGGGAAAGCTAGTGCTGGGCCTCTTCAGCACACAGGCTGCTTTGCAACGGTGTCACCATCATTGCAGTCTCTCCTCGGTTTCATACCTAAAACTCCATTTGAATCCAAATTCTCAGCTGGTCGCTCTCAGCTGCAGCAGCACAGTGAGTACAGCACGAACGTTTGGCTTCTGCTCCCACAGCAGAAGAGCCAGGATTGAAAGCTTGTGCTGGACCTGTTCAGCACACAATCACCTTTACATTGGTGCATCCATCGTTGCTTTCACTGCTCCCTTTCATACAGGAAAAGCATTTGAATGGAATCAGTTCAGAGCCTGCTCTCTGCTGGCAGCAACACAGTCAGCACAGAATGAACAGTGGCATCTGCTCCCACAGCAGAAGAACCAGCAGGGAAAGCTAGTGCTGGGCCTCTTCAGCACACAGGCTGCTTTGCAACGGTGTCACCATCATTGCAGTCTCTCCTCGGTTTCATACCTAAAACTCCATTTGAATCCAAATTCTCAGCTGGTCGCTCTCAGTTGCCCAGCAGCACAGTGAGTACAGCACGAACGTTTGGCTTCTGCTCCCACAGCAGAAGAGCCAGGATTGAAAGCTTGTGCTGGACCTGTTCAGCACACAATCACCTTTACATTGGTGCATCCATCGTTGCTTTCACTGCTCCCTTTCATACAGGAAAAGCATTTGAATGGAATCAGTTCAGAGCCTGCTCTCTGCTGCGCAGCAACACAGTCAGCACAGAATGAACAGTGGCATCTGCTCCCACAGCAGAAGAACCAGCAGGGAAAGCTAGTGCTGGGCCTCTTCAGCACACAGGCTGCTTTGCAACGGTGTCACCATCATTGCAGTCTCTCCTCGGTTTCATACCTAAAACTCCATTTGAATCCAAATTCTCAGCTGGTCGCTCTCAGTTGCCCAGCAGCACAGTGAGTACAGCACGAACGTTTGGCTTCTGCTCCCACAGCAGAAGAGCCAGGATTGAAAGCTTGTGCTGGACCTGTTCAGCACACAATCACCTTTACATTGGTGCATCCATCGTTGCTTTCACTGCTCCCTTTCATACAGGAAAAGCATTTGAATGGAATCAGTTCAGAGCCTGCTCTCTGCTGGCAGCAACACAGTCAGCACAGAAAGAACAGTGGCATCTGCTCCCACAGCAGAAGAACCAGCAGGGAAAGCTAGTGCTGGGCCTCTTCAGCACACAGGCTGCTTTGCAACGGTGTCACCATCATTGCAGTCTCTCCTCGGTTTCATACCTAAAACTCCATTTGAATCCAAATTCTCAGCTGGTCTCTCTCAGCTGCAGGCAGCACAGTGAGTACAGCACGAACGTTTGGCTTCTGCTCCCACAGCAGAAGAGCCAGGATTGAAAGCTTGTGCTGGACCTGTTCAGCACACAATCACCTTTACATTGGTGCATCCATCGTTGCTTTCACTGCTCCCTTTCATACAGGAAAAGCAATTGAATGGAATCAGTTCAGAGCCTGCTCTCTGCTGCGCAGCAACACTGTCAGCACAGAATGAACAGTGGCATCTGCTCCCACAGCAGAAGAACCAGCAGGGAAAGCTAGTGCTGGGCCTCTTCAGCACACAGGCTGCTTTGCAACGGTGTCACCATCATTGCAGTCTCTCCTCGGTTTCATACCTAAAACTCCATTTGAATCCAAATTCTCAGCTGGTCGCTCTCAGTTGCCCAGCAGCACAGTGAGTACAGCACGAACGTTTGGCTTCTGCTCCCACAGCAGAAGAGCCAGGATTGAAAGCTTGTGCTGGACCTGTTCAGCACACAATCACCTTTACATTGGTGCATCCATCGTTGCTTTCACTGCTCCCTTTCATACAGGAAAAGCATTTGAATGGAATCAGTTCAGAGCCTGCTCTCTGCTGGCAGCAACACAGTCAGCACAGAAAGAACAGTGGCATCTGCTCCCACAGCAGAAGAACCAGCAGGGAAAGCTAGTGCTGGGCCTCTTCAGCACACAGGCTGCTTTGCAACGGTGTCACCATCATTGCAGTCTCTCCTCGGTTTCATACCTAAAACTCCATTTGAATCCAAATTCTCAGCTGGTCTCTCTCAGCTGCAGGCAGCACAGTGAGTACAGCACGAACGTTTGGCTTCTGCTCCCACAGCAGAAGAGCCAGGATTGAAAGCTTGTGCTGGACCTGTTCAGCACACAATCACCTTTACATTGGTGCATCCATCGTTGCTTTCACTGCTCCCTTTCATACAGGAAAAGCAATTGTCTCTGCTGGCAGCAACACTGTCAGCACAGAAAGAACAGTGGCATCTGCTCCCACAGCAGAAGAACCAGCAGGGAAAGCTAGTGCTGGGCCTCTTCAGCACACAGGCTGCTTTGCAACGGTGTCACCATCATTGCAGTCTCTCCTCGGTTTCATACCTAAAACTCCATTTGAATCCAAATTCTCAGCTGGTCTCTCTCAGTTGCCCAGCAGCACAGTGAGTACAGCACGAACGTTTGGCTTCTGCTCCCACAGCAGAAGAGCCAGGAGGGAAAGCTTGTGCTGGACCTGTTCAGCACACAATCACCTTTACATTGGTGCATCCATCGTTGCTTTCACTGCTCCCTTTCATACAGGAAAAGCATTTGAATGGAATCAGTTCAGAGCCTGCTCTCTGCTGGCTGCAACACAGTCAGCACAGATTGAATCAGTTCAGAGCCTGCTCTCTGCTGGCAGCAACACAGTCAGCACAGAAAGAACAGTGGCATCTGCTCCCACAGCAGAAGAACCAGCAGGGAAAGCTAGTGCTGGGCCTCTTCAGCACACAGGCTGCTTTGCAACGGTGTCACCATCATTGCAGTCTCTCCTCGGTTTCATACCTAAAACTCCATTTGAATCCAAATTCTCAGCTGGTCGCTTTCAGTTGCCCAGCAGCACAGTGAGTACAGCACGAACGTTTGGCTTCTGCTCCCACAGCAGAAGAGCCAGGATTGAAAGCTTGTGCTGGACCTGTTCAGCACACAATCACCTTTACATTGGTGCATCCATCGTTGCTTTCACTGCTCCCTTTCATACAGGAAAAGCATTTGAATGGAATCAGTTCAGAGCCTGCTCTCTGCTGCGCAGCAACACTGTCAGCACAGAATGAACAGTGGCATCTGCTCCCACAGCAGAAGAACCAGCAGGGAAAGCTAGTGCTGGGCCTCTTCAGCACACAGGCTGCTTTGCAACGGTGTCACCATCATTGCAGTCTCTCCTCGGTTTCATACCTAAAACTCCATTTGAATCCAAATTCTCAGCTGGTCGCTCTCAGCTGCAGGCAGCACAGTGAGTACAGCACGAACGTTTGGCTTCTGCTCCCACAGCAGAAGAGCCAGGATTGAAAGCTTGTGCTGGACCTGTTCAGCACACAATCACCTTTACATTGGTGCATCCATCGTTGCTTTCACTGCTCCCTTTCATACAGGAAAAGCATTTGAATGGAATCAGTTCAGAGCCTGCTCTCTGCTGGCAGCAACACAGTCAGCACAGAAAGAACAGTGGCATCTGCTCCCACAGCAGAAGAACCAGCAGGGAAAGCTAGTGCTGGGCCTCTTCAGCACACAGGCTGCTTTGCAACGGTGTCACCATCATTGCAGTCTCTCCTCGGTTTCATACCTAAAACTCCATTTGAATCCAAATTCTCAGCTGGTCGCTCTCAGTTGCCCAGCAGCACAGTGAGTACAGCACGAACGTTTGGCTTCTGCTCCCACAGCAGAAGAGCCAGGATTGAAAGCTTGTGCTGGACCTGTTCAGCACACAATCACCTTTACATTGGTGCATCCATCGTTGCTTTCACTGCTCCCTTTCATACAGGAAAAGCATTTGAATGGAATCAGTTCAGAGCCTGCTCTCTGCTGCGCAGCAACACAGTCAGCACAGAAAGAACAGTGGCATCTGCTCCCACAGCAGAAGAACCAGCAGGGAAAGCTAGTGCTGGGCCTCTTCAGCACACAGGCTGCTTTGCAACGGTGTCACCATCATTGCAGTCTCTCCTCGGTTTCATACCTAAAACTCCATTTGAATCCAAATTCTCAGCTGGTCTCTCTCAGCTGCAGGCAGCACAGTGAGTACAGCACGAACGTTTGGCTTCTGCTCCCACAGCAGAAGAGCCAGGAGGGAAAGCTTGTGCTGGACCTGTTCAGCACACAATCACCTTTACATTGGTGCATCCATCGTTGCTTTCACTGCTCCCTTTCATACAGGAAAAGCATTTGAATGGAATCAGTTCAGAGCCTGCTCTCTGCTGCGCAGCAACACTGTCAGCACAGAATGAACAGTGGCATCTGCTCCCACAGCAGAAGAACCAGCAGGGAAAGCTAGTGCTGGGCCTCTTCAGCACACAGGCTGCTTTGCAACGGTGTCACCATCATTGCAGTCTCTCCTCGGTTTCATACCTAAAAGTCCATTTGAATCCAAATTCTCAGCTGGTCGCTTCAGCTGCCCAGCAGCACAGTGAGTACAGCACGAACGTTTGGCTTCTGCTCCCACAGCAGAAGAGCCAGGATTGAAAGCTTGTGCTGGACCTGTTCAGCACACAATCACCTTTACATTGGTGCATCCATCGTTGCTTTCACTGCTCCCTTTCATACAGGAAAAGCATTTGAATGGAATCAGTTCAGAGCCTGCTCTCTGCTGGCAGCAACACTGTCAGCACAGAATGAAAGCCAGGAAGGAAAGCTGGTGTTGGACCTGTTCAGCACACAATCACCTTGACATTGGTGCATCCATCGTTGCTTTCACTGCTCACTTTCATACAGGAAAAGCATTTGAATGGAATCAGTCCAGAGCCTGCTCTCTGCTGCGCAGCAACACAGCACAGAATGAACAGTGGCATCTGCTCCCACAGCAGAAGAACCAGCAGGGAAAGCTAGTGCTGGGCCTCTTCAGCACACAGGCTGCTTTGCAACGGTGTCACCATCATTGCAGTCTCTCCTCGGTTTCATACCTAAAACTCCATTTGAATCCAAATTCTCAGCTGGTCTCTCTCAGCTGCAGGCAGCACAGTGAGTACAGCACGAACGTTTGGCCTCTGCTCCCAAGGCAGAAGAGCCAGGAGGGAAAGCTGGTGCTGGACCTGTTCAGCACACAATCACCTTTACATTGGTGCATCCATCGTTGCTTTCACTGCTCCCTTTCATACAGGAAAAGCATTTGAATGGAATCAGTTCAGAGCCTGCTCTCTGCTGGCAGCAACACAGCACAGAATGAACAGTGGCATCTGCTCCCACAGCAGAAGAACCAGCAGGGAAAGCTGGTGCTGGGCCTCTTCAGCACACAGGCTGCTTTGCAACGGTGTCACCATCATTGCAGTCTCTCCTCGGTTTCATACCTAAAAGTCCATTTGAATCCAAATTCTCAGCTGGTCTCTCTCAGCTGCAGGCAGCACAGTGAGTACAGCACGAACGTTTGGCCTCTGCTCCCACAGCTGAAGAACCAGGAGGGAAAGCTTGTGCTGGACCTGTTCAGCACACAGTCACCTTTACATTGGTGCATCCATCGTTGCTTTCAGTGCTCACTTTCATACAGGAAAAGCATTTGAATGGAATCAGTCCAGAGCCTGCTCTCTGCTGCACAGCAACACAGTCAGCGCAGAATGAACCGTGGCATCTGCTCCCACAGCAGAAGAACCAGCAGGGAAAGCTAGTGCTGGGCCTCTTCAGCACACAGGCTGCTTTGCAACGGTGTCACCATCATTGCAGTCTCTCCTCGGTTTCATACCTAAAAGTCCATTTCAATCCAAATTCTCAGCTGGTCGCCCTCAGCTGCAGGCAGCCCAGTGAGTACAGCACGAACGTTTGGCCTCTGCTCCCACAGCAGAAGAGCCAGGAGGGAAAGCTGGTGCTGGACCTGTTCAGCACACAATCACCTTTACATTGGTGCATCCATCGTTGCTTTCACTGCTCCCTTTCATACAGGAAAAGCATTTGAATGGAATCAGTCCAGAGCCTGCTCTCTGCTGCGCAGCAACACAGTCAGCGCAGAATGAACCGTGGCATCTGCTCCCACAGCAGAAGAACCAGCAGGGAAAGCTAGTGCTGGGCCTCTTCAGCACACAGGCTGCTTTGCAACGGTGTCACCATCATTGCAGTCTCTCCTCGGTTTCATACCTAAAAGTCCATTTGAATCCAAATTCTCAGCTGGTCGCTCTCAGCTGCAGGCAGCCCAGTGAGTACAGCACGAACGTTTGGCTTCTGCTCCCACAGCAGAAGTGTCAGGATTGAAAGCTTGAGCTGGACCTGTTCAGCACACAATCACCTTTACATTGGTGCATCCATCGTTGCTTTCACTGCTCCCTTTCATACAGGAAAAGCATTTGAATGGAATCAGTTCAGAGCCTGCTCTCTGCTGCGCAGCAACACAGTCAGCACAGAACGAAGAGTGGCATCTGCTCCCACAGCAGAAGAACCAGCAGGGAAAGCTAGTGCTGGGCCTCTTCAGCACACAGGCTGCTTTGCAACGGTGTCACCATCATTGCAGTCTCTCCTCGGTTTCATACCTAAAAGTCCATTTGAATCCAAATTCTCTGCTGGTCTCTCTCAGCTGCAGGCAGCACAGTGAGTACAGCACGAACGTTTGGCCTCTGCTCCCAAGGCAGAAGAGCCAGGAGGGAAAGCTGGTGCTGGACCTGTTCAGCACACAATCACCTTTACATTGGTGCATCCATCGTTGCTTTCAGTGCTCACTTTCATACAGGAAAAGCATTTGAATGGAATCAGTCCAGAGCCTGCTCTCTGCTGCGCAGCAACACAGTCAGCGCAGAATGAACAGTGGCATCTGCTCCCACAGCAGAAGAACCAGCAGGGAATGCAAATGCTGGGCCTCTTCAGCACACAGGCTGCTTTGCAACGGTGTCACCATCATTGCAGTCTCTCCTCGGTTTCATACCTAAAAGTCCATTTGAATCCAAATTCTCAGCTGGTCTCTCTCAGCTGCAGGCAGCACAGTGAGTACAGCACGAACGTTTGGCCTCTGCTCCCACAGCTGAAGAACCAGGAGGGAAAGCTTGTGCTGGACCTGTTCAGCACACAGTCACCTTTACATTGGTGCATCCATCGTTGCTTTCACTGCTCCCTTTCATACAGGAAAAGCATTTGAATGGAATCAGTTCAGAGCCTGCTCTCTGCTGGCAGCAACACAGTCAGCACAGAACGAACAGTGGCATCTGCTCCCACAGCAGAAGAACCAGCAGGGAAAGCTAGTGCTGGGCCTCTTCAGCACACAGGCTGCTTTGCAACGGTGTCACCATCATTGCAGTCTCTCCTCGGTTTCATACCTAAAACTCCATTTGAATCCAAATTCTCAGCTGGTCACCCTCAGCTGCAGGCAGCACAGTGAGTACAGCACGAACGTTTGGCCTCTGCTCCCACAGCAGAAGAGCCAGGAAGGAAAGCTGGTGCTGGACCTGTTCAGCACACAATCACCTTTACATTGGTGCATCCATCGTTGCTTTCACTGCTCCCTTTCATACAGGAAAAGCATTTGAATGGAATCAGTCCAGAGCCTGCTCTCTGCTGCGCAGCAACACAGCACAGAATGAACCGTGGCATCTGCTCCCACAGCAGAAGAACCAGCAGGGAAAGCTAGTGCTGGGCCTCTTCAGCACACAGGCTGCTTTGCAACGGTGTCACCATCATTGCAGTCTCTCCTCGGTTTCATACCTAAAAGTCCATTTGAATCCAAATTCTCTGCTGGTCTCTCTCAGCTGCAGGCAGCACAGTGAGTACAGCACGAACGTTTGGCCTCTGCTCCCACAGCAGAAGAGCCAGGAGGGAAAGCTGGTGCTGGACCTGTTCAGCACACAATCACCTTTACATTGGTGCATCCATCGTTGCTTTCACTGCTCCCTTTCATACAGGAAAAGCATTTGAATGGAATCAGTTCAGAGCCTGCTCTCTGCTGCGCAGCAACACAGTCAGCACAGAATGAACAGTGGCATCTGCTCCCACAGCAGAAGAACCAGCAGGGAAAGCTAGTGCTGGGCCTCTTCAGCACACAGGCTGCTTTGCAACGGTGTCACCATCATTGCAGTCTCTCCTCGGTTTCATACCTAAAAGTCCATTTGAATCCAAATTCTCAGCTGGTCTCTCTCAGCTGCAGGCAGCACAGTGAGTACAGCACGAACGTTTGGCCTCTGCTCCCACAGCAGAAGAGCCAGGAGGGAAAGCTGGTGCTGGACCTGTTCAGCACACAATCACCTTTACATTGGTGCATCCATCGTTGCTTTCACTGCTCCCTTTCATACAGGAAAAGCATTTGAATGGAATCAGTCCAGAGCCTGCTCTCTGCTGCGCAGCAACACAGTCAGAGCAGAATGAACAGTGGCATCTGCTCCCACAGCAGAAGAACCAGCAGGGAAAGCTAGTGCTGGGCCTCTTCAGCACACAGGCTGCTTTGCAACGGTGTCACCATCATTGCAGTCTCTCCTCGGTTTCATACCTAAAAGTCCATTTGAATCCAAATTCTCAGCTGGTCTCTCTCAGCTGCAGGCAGCACAGTGAGTACAGCACGAACGTTTGGCCTCTGCTCCCACAGCAGAAGAGCCAGGAGGGAAAGCTGGTGCTGGACCTGTTCAGCACACAATCACCTTTACATTGGTGCATCCATCGTTGCTTTCACTGCTCACTTTCATACAGGAAAAGCATTTGAATGGAATCAGTTCAGAGCCTGCTCTCTGCTGGCAGCAACACAGCACAGAATGAACAGTGGCATCTGCTCCCACAGCAGAAGAACCAGCAGGGAAAGCTGGTGCTGGGCCTCTTCAGCACACAGGCTGCTTTGCAACGGTGTCACCATCATTGCAGTCTCTCCTCGGTTTCATACCTAAAAGTCCATTTGAATCCAAATTCTCAGCTGGTCTCTCTCAGCTGCAGGCAGCACAGTGAGTACAGCACGAACGTTTGGCCTCTGCTCCCACAGCAGAAGAACCAGGAGGGAAAGCTGGTGCTGGACCTGTTCAGCACACAGTCACCTTTACATTGGTGCATCCATCGTTGCTTTCAGTGCTCACTTTCATACAGGAAAAGCATTTGAATGGAATCAGTCCAGAGCCTGCTCTCTGCTGCGCAGCAACACAGTCAGCGCAGAATGAACCGTGGCATCTGCTCCCACAGCAGAAGAACCAGCAGGGAAAGCTAGTGCTGGGCCTCTTCAGCACACAGGCTGCTTTGCAACGGTGTCACCATCATTGCAGTCTCTCCTCGGTTTCATACCTAAAAGTCCATTTGAATCCAAATTCTCAGCTGGTCGCTCTCAGCTGCAGGCAGCACAGTGAGTACAGCACGAACGTTTGGCCTCTGCTCCCACAGCAGAAGAGCCAGGAGGGAAAGCTGGTGCTGGACCTGTTCAGCACACAATCACCTTTACATTGGTGCATCCATCGTTGCTTTCACTGCTCCCTTTCATACAGGAAAAGCATTTGAATGGAATCAGTCCAGAGCCTGCTCTCTGCTGCGCAGCAACACAGTCAGCGCAGAATGAACAGTGGCATCTGCTCCCACAGCAGAAGAACCAGCAGGGAAAGCTAGTGCTGGGCCTCTTCAGCACACAGGCTGCTTTGCAACGGTGTCACCATCATTGCAGTCTCTCCTCGGTTTCATACCTAAAAGTCCATTTGAATCCAAATTCTCAGCTGGTCTCTCTCAGCTGCAGGCAGCACAGTGAGTACAGCACGAACGTTTGGCCTCTGCTCCCACAGCAGAAGAGCCAGGAGGGAAAGCTGGTGCTGGACCTGTTCAGCACACAATCACCTTTACATTGGTGCATCCATCGTTGCTTTCACTGCTCACTTTCATACAGGAAAAGCATTTGAATGGAATCAGTTCAGAGCCTGCTCTCTGCTGCGCAGCAACACAGCACAGAATGAACAGTGGCATCTGCTCCCACAGCAGAAGAACCAGCAGGGAAAGCTAGTGCTGGGCCTCTTCAGCACACAGGCTGCTTTGCAACGGTGTCACCATCATTGCAGTCTCTCCTCGGTTTCATACCTAAAAGTCCATTTGAATCCAAATTCTCAGCTGGTCGCTCTCAGCTGCAGGCAGCACAGTGAGTACAGCACGAACGTTTGGCCTCTGCTCCCACAGCAGAAGAGCCAGGATTGAAAGCTGGTGCTGGACCTGTTCAGCACACAATCACCTTTACATTGGTGCATCCATCGTTGCTTTCACTGCTCCCTTTCATACAGGAAAAGCATTTGAATGGAATCAGTTCAGAGCCTGCTCTCTGCTGCGCAGCAACACAGTCAGCACAGAATGAACAGTGGCATCTGCTCCCACAGCAGAAGAACCAGCAGGGAAAGCTAGTGCTGGGCCTCTTCAGCACACAGGCTGCTTTGCAACGGTGTCACCATCATTGCAGTCTCTCCTCGGTTTCATACCTAAAAGTCCATTTGAATCCAAATTCTCAGCTGGTCTCTCTCAGCTGCAGGCAGCACAGTGAGTACAGCACGAACGTTTGGCCTCTGCTCCCACAGCAGAAGAGCCAGGAGGGAAAGCTGGTGCTGGACCTGTTCAGCACACAATCACCTTTACATTGGTGCATCCATCGTTGCTTTCACTGCTCCCTTTCATACAGGAAAAGCATTTGAATGGAATCAGTCCAGAGCCTGCTCTCTGCTGCGCAGCAACACAGTCAGCGCAGAATGAACCGTGGCATCTGCTCCCACAGCAGAAGAACCAGCAGGGAAAGCTAGTGCTGGGCCTCTTCAGCACACAGGCTGCTTTGCAACGGTGTCACCATCATTGCAGTCTCTCCTCGGTTTCATACCTAAAAGTCCATTTGAATCCAAATTGTCAGGTGGTCGCTTTCAGCTGCCCAGCAGCACAGTGAGTACAGCACGAACGTTTGGCCTCTGCTCCCACAGCAGAAGAACCAGGAGGGAAAGCTGGTGCTGGACCTGTTCAGCACACAATCACCTTTACATTGGTGCATCCATCGTTGCTTTCACTGCTCACTTTCATACAGGAAAAGCATTTGAATGGAATCAGTCCAGAGCCTGCTCTCTGCTGCGCAGCAACACAGTCAGCGCAGAATGAACAGTGGCATCTGCTCCCACAGCAGAAGAACCAGCAGGGAAAGCTAGTGCTGGGCCTCTTCAGCACACAGGCTGCTTTGCAACGATGTCACCATCATTGCAGTCTCTCCTCGGTTTCATACCTAAAAGTCCATTTGAATCCAAATTCTCAGCTGGTCGCCCTCAGCTGCAGGCAGCACAGTGAGTACAGCACGGACGTTTGGCCTCTGCTCCCACAGCAGAAGAGCCAGGAGGGAAAGCTGGTGCTGGACCTGTTCAGCACACAATCACCTTTACATTGGTGCATCCATCGTTGCTTTCACTGCTCACTTTCATACAGGAAAAGCATTTGAATGGAATCAGTCCAGAGCCTGCTCTCTGCTGCGCAGCAACACAGTCAGCGCAGAATGAACAGTGGCATCTGCTCCCACAGCAGAAGAACCAGCAGGGAAAGCTAATGTTGGGCCTCTTCAGCACACAGGCTGCTTTGCAACGGTGTCACCATCATTGCAGTCTCTCCTCGGTTTCATACCTAAAAGTCCATTTGAATCCAAATTCTCAGGTGGTTGCTTTCAGCTGCCCAGCAGCACAGTGAGTACAGCACGAACGTTTGGCCTCTGCTCCCACAGCAGAAGTGTCAGGATTGAAAGCTGGTGCTGGACCTGTTCAGCACACAATCACCTTTACATTGGTGCATCCATCGTTGCTTTCACTGCTCCCTTTCATACAGGAAAAGCATTTGAATGGAATCAGTTCAGAGCCTGCTCTCTGCTGGCAGCAACACAGTCAGCGCAGAATGAACCGTGGCATCTGCTCCCACAGCAGAAGAACCAGCAGGGAAAGCTAGTGCTGGGCCTCTTCAGCACACAGGCTGCTTTGCAACGGTGTCACCATCATTGCAGTCTCTCCTCGGTTTCATACCTAAAAGTCCATTTCAATCCAAATTCTCAGCTGGTCGCTCTCAGCTGCAGGCAGCACAGTGAGTACAGCACGAACGTTTGGCCTCTGCTCCCACAGCAGAAGAGCCAGGAGGGAAAGCTGGTGCTGGACCTGTTCAGCACACAATCACCTTTACATTGGTGCATCCATCGTTGCTTTCACTGCTCACTTTCATACAGGAAAAGCATTTGAATGGAATCAGTCCAGAGCCTGCTCTCTGCTGCGCAGCAACACAGTCAGCGCAGAATGAACCGTGGCATCTGCTCCCACAGCAGAAGAACCAGCAGGGAAAGCTAATGTTGGGCCTCTTCAGCACACAGGCTGCTTTGCAACGGTGTCACCATCATTGCAGTCTCTCCTCGGTTTCATACCTAAAAGTCCATTTGAATCCAAATTCTCAGGTGGTTGCTTTCAGCTGCCCAGCAGCACAGTGAGTAGAGCACGAACGTTTGGCCTCTGCTCCCACAGCAGAAGTGTCAGGATTGAAAGCTGGTGCTGGACCTGTTCAGCACACAATCACCTTTACATTGGTGCATCCATCGTTGCTTTCACTGCTCCCTTTCATACAGGAAAAGCATTTGAATGGAATCAGTTCAGAGCCTGCTCTCTGCTGGCAGCAACACAGCACAGAATGAACAGTGGCATCTGCTCCCACAGCAGAAGAACCAGCAGGGAAAGCTGGTGCTGGGCCTCTTCAGCACACAGGCTGCTTTGCAACGGTGTCACCATCATTGCAGTCTCTCCTCGGTTTCATACCTAAAAGTCCATTTGAATCCAAATTCTCAGCTGGTCTCTCTCAGCTGCAGGCAGCACAGTGAGTACAGCACGAACGTTTGGCTTCTGCTCCCACAGCTGAAGAACCAGGAGGGAAAGCTTGTGCTGGACCTGTTCAGCACACAGTCACCTTTACATTGGTGCATCCATCGTTGCTTTCACTGCTCACTTTCATACAGGAAAAGCATTTGAATGGAATCAGTCCAGAGCCTGCTCTCTGCTGCGCAGCAACACAGTCAGCGCAGAATGAACCGTGGCATCTGCTCCCACAGCAGAAGAACCAGCAGGGAAAGCTAGTGCTGGGCCTCTTCAGCACACAGGCTGCTTTGCAACGGTGTCACCATCATTGCAGTCTCTCCTCGGTTTCATACCTAAAAGTCCATTTCAATCCAAATTCTCAGCTGGTCGCCCTCAGCTGCAGGCAGCACAGTGAGTACAGCACGAACGTTTGGCCTCTGCTCCCACAGCAGAAGAGCCAGGAGGGAAAGCTGGTGCTGGACCTGTTCAGCACACAATCACCTTTACATTGGTGCATCCATCGTTGCTTTCACTGCTCACTTTCATACAGGAAAAGCATTTGAATGGAATCAGTCCAGAGCCTGCTCTCTGCTGCGCAGCAACACAGCACAGAATGAACAGTGGCATCTGCTCCCACAGCAGAAGAACCAGCAGGGAAAGCTGGTGCTGGGCCTCTTCAGCACACAGGCTGCTTTGCAACGGTGTCACCATCATTGCAGTCTCTCCTCGGTTTCATACCTAAAAGTCCATTTGAATCCAAATTCTCTGCTGGTCTCTCTCAGCTGCAGGCAGCACAGTGAGTACAGCACGAACGTTTGGCCTCTGCTCCCACAGCAGAAGAGCCAGGAGGGAAAGCTGGTGCTGGACCTGTTCAGCACACAATCACCTTTACATTGGTGCATCCATCGTTGCTTTCACTGCTCACTTTCATACAGGAAAAGCATTTGAATGGAATCAGTTCAGAGCCTGCTCTCTGCTGGCAGCAACACAGCACAGAATGAACTGTGGCATCTGCTCCCACAGCAGAAGAACCAGCAGGGAAAGCTAGTGCTGGGCCTCTTCAGCACACAGGCTGCTTTGCAACGGTGTCACCATCATTGCAGTCTCTCCTCGGTTTCATACCTAAAAGTCCATTTGAATCCAAATTCTCAGCTGGTCTCTCTCAGCTGCAGGCAGCACAGTGAGTACAGCACGAACGTTTGGCCTCTGCTCCCACAGCAGAAGAGCCAGGAGGGAAAGCTGGTGCTGGACCTGTTCAGCACACAATCACCTTTACATTGGTGCATCCATCGTTGCTTTCACTGCTCACTTTCATACAGGAAAAGCATTTGAATGGAATCAGTTCAGAGCCTGCTCTCTGCTGCGCAGCAACACAGTCAGCGCAGAATGAACAGTGGCATCTGCTCCCACAGCAGAAGAACCAGCAGGGAAAGCTAGTGCTGGGCCTCTTCAGCACACAGGCTGCTTTGCAACGGTGTCACCATCATTGCAGTCTCTCCTCGGTTTCATACCTAAAAGTCCATTTGAATCCAAATTCTCAGCTGGTCTCTCTCAGCTGCAGGCAGCACAGTGAGTACAGCACGAACGTTTGGCCTCTGCTCCCACAGCAGAAGAACCAGGAGGGAAAGCTGGTGCTGGACCTGTTCAGCACACAGTCACCTTTACATTGGTGCATCCATCGTTGCTTTCAGTGCTCACTTTCATACAGGAAAAGCATTTGAATGGAATCAGTCCAGAGCCTGCTCTCTGCTGCGCAGCAACACAGTCAGCGCAGAATGAACCGTGGCATCTGCTCCCACAGCAGAAGAACCAGCAGGGAAAGCTAGTGCTGGGCCTCTTCAGCACACAGGCTGCTTTGCAACGGTGTCACCATCATTGCAGTCTCTCCTCGGTTTCATACCTAAAAGTCCATTTCAATCCAAATTCTCAGCTGGTCGCTCTCAGCTGCAGGCAGCCCAGTGAGTACAGCACGAACGTTTGGCCTCTGCTCCCACAGCAGAAGAGCCAGGAGGGAAAGCTGGTGCTGGACCTGTTCAGCACACAATCACCTTTACATTGGTGCATCCATCGTTG
This sequence comes from Pezoporus occidentalis, assembly GCF_034315485.1. Classification (NCBI taxonomy): domain Eukaryota; kingdom Metazoa; phylum Chordata; class Aves; order Psittaciformes; family Psittacidae; genus Pezoporus; species Pezoporus occidentalis. The sequence goes on along the minus strand of NW_026915799.1, from coordinate 49,999 downwards.
CTTTCACTGCTCCTTTTCATACAGGAAAAGCATTTGAATGGAATCAGTTCAGAGCCTGCTCTCTGCTGCGCAGCAACACAGCACAGAATGAACAGTGGCATCTGCTCCCACAGCAGAAGAACCAGCAGGGAAAGCTAGTGCTGGGCCTCTTCAGCACACAGGCTGCTTTGCAACGGTGTCACCATCATTGCAGTCTCTCCTCGGTTTCATACCTAAAAGTCCATTTGAATCCAAATTCTCAGCTGGTCGCTCTCAGCTGCAGGCAGCACAGTGAGTACAGCACGAACGTTTGGCTTCTGCTCCCACAGCAGAAGAGCCAGGATTGAAAGCTGGTGCTGGACCTGTTCAGCACACAATCACCTTTACATTGGTGCATCCATCGTTGCTTTCACTGCTCCCTTTCATACAGGAAAAGCATTTGAATGGAATCAGTTCAGAGCCTGCTCTCTGCTGGCAGCAACACAGTCAGCACAGAAAGAACAGTGGCATCTGCTCCCACAGCAGAAGAACCAGCAGGGAAAGCTGGTGCTGGGCCTCTTCAGCACACAGGCTGCTTTGCAACGGTGTCACCATCATTGCAGTCTCTCCTCGGTTTCATACCTAAAACTCCATTTGAATCCAAATTCTCAGCTGGTCTCTCTCAGCTGCAGGCAGCACAGTGAGTACAGCACGAACGTTTAACCTCTGCTCCCACAGCAGAAGAGCCAGGATTGAAAGCTTGTGCTTGGACCTGTTCAGCACACAATCACCTTTACATTGGTGCATCCATCGTTGCTTTCACTGCTCCCTTTCATACAGGAAAAGCATTTGAATGGAATCAGTTCAGAGCCTGCTCTCTGCTGCGCAGCAACACAGCACAGAAAGAACAGTGGCATCTGCTCCCACAGCAGAAGAACCAGCAGGGAAAGCTGGTGCTGGGCCTCTTCAGCACACAGGCTGCTTTGCAACGGTGTCACCATCATTGCAGTCTCTCCTCGGTTTCATACCTAAAAGTCCATTTGAATCCAAATTCTCAGCTGGTCTCTCTCAGCTGCAGGCAGCACAGTGAGTACAGCACGAACGTTTGGCCTCTGCTCCCACAGCAGAAGAGCCAGGAGGGAAAGCTGGTGCTGGACCTGTTCAACACACAATCACCTTTACATTGGTGCATCCATCGTTGCTTTCACTGCTCCCTTTCATACAGGAAAATCATTTGAATGGAATCAGTTCAGAGCCTGCTCTCTGCTGCGCAGCAACACAGTCAGCGCAGAATGAACAGTGGCATCTGCTCCCACAGCAGAAGAACCAGCAGGGAAAGCTGGTGCTGGGCCTCTTCAGCACACAGGCTGCTTTGCAACGGTGTCACCATCATTGCAGTCTCTCCTCGGTTTCATACCTAAAAGTCCATTTGAATCCAAATTCTCAGCTGGTCGCTCTCAGCTGCCCAGCAGCACAGTGAGTACAGCACGAACGTTTGGCCTCTGCTCCCACAGCAGAAGAGCCAGGAGGGAAAGCTGGTGTTGGACCTGTTCAGCACACAGTCACCTTTACATTGGTGCATCCATCGTTGCTTTCACTGCTCCCTTTCATACAGGAAAAGCATTTGAATGGAATCAGTCCAGAGCCTGCTCTCTGCTGCGCAGCAACACAGTCAGCACAGAATGAACAGTGGCATCTGCTCCCACAGCAGAAGAACCAGCAGGGAAAGCTAGTGCTGGGCCTCTTCAGCACACAGGCTGCTTTGCAACGGTGTCACCATCACTGCAGTCTCTCCTCGGTTTCATACCTAAAAGTCCATTTGAATCCAAATTCTCAGCTGGTCGCTTTCAGCTGCCCAGCAGCACAGTGAGTACGGCACAAACGTTTGGCTTCTGCTCCCACAGCAGAAGAGCCAGGATTGAAAGCTTGTGCTGGACCTGTTCAGCACACAATCACCTTTACATTGGTGCATCCATCGTTGCTTTCACTGCTCCCTTTCATACAGGAAAAGCATTTGAATGGAATCAGTTCAGAGCCTGCTCTCTGCTGCGCAGCAACACAGTCAGCAGAGAATGAACAGTGGCATCTGCTCCCACAGCAGAAGAACCAGCAGGGAAAGCTAGTGCTGGGCCTCTTCAGCACACAGGCTGCTTTGCAACGGTGTCACCATCATTGCAGTCTCTCCTCGGTTTCATACCTAAAACTCCATTTGAATCCAAATTCTCAGCTGGTCACCCTCAGCTGCAGGCAGCACAGTGAGTAGAGCACGAACGTCTGGCCTCTGCTCCCACAGCAGAAGAGCCAGGAAGGAAAGCTGGACCTGTTCAGCACACAATCACCTTTACATTGGTGCATCCATCGTTGCTTTCACTGCTCCCTTTCATACAGGAAAAGCATTTGAATGGAATCAGTTCAGAGCCTGCTCTCTGCTGCGCAGCAACACAGTCAGCACAGAATGAACAGTGGCATCTGCTCCCACAGCAGAAGAACCAGCAGGGAAAGCTAGTGCTGGGCCTCTTCAGCACACAGGCTGCTTTGCAACGGTGTCACCATCATTGCAGTCTCTCCTCGGTTTCATACCTAAAAGTCCATTTGAATCCAAATTCTCAGCTGGTCGCTCTCAGCTGCAGGCAGCACAGTGAGTACAGCACGAACGTTTGGCCTCTGCTCCCACAGCAGAAGAGCCAGGAGGGAAAGCTGGTGCTGGACCTGTTCAGCACACAATCACCTTTACATTGGTGCATCCATCGTTGCTTTCACGCGCAGCAACACAGTCAGCACAGAATGAACAGTGGCATCTGCTCCCACAGCAGAAGAACCAGCAGGGAAAGCTAGTGCTGGGCCTCTTCAGCACACAGGCTGCTTTGCAACGGTGTCACCATCATTGCAGTCTCTCCTCGGTTTCATACCTAAAAGTCCATTTGAATCCAAATTCTCAGCTGGTCTCTCTCAGCTGCAGGCAGCACAGTGAGTACAGCACGAACGTTTGGCTTCTGCTCCCACAGCAGAAGAGCCAGGAGGGAAAGCTTGTGTCACCATCATTGCAGTCTCTCCTCGGTTTCATACCTAAAAGTCCATTTGAATCCAAATTCTCAGCTGGTCTCTCTCAGCTGCAGGCAGCACAGTGAGTACAGCACGAACGTTTGGCTTCTGCTCCCACAGCAGAAGAGCCAGGAGGGAAAGCTTGTGCTGGACCTGTTCAGCACACAATCACCTTTACATTGGTGCATCCATCGTTGCTTTCACTGCTCACTTTCATACAGGAAAAGCATTTGAATGGAATCAGTCCAGAGCCTGCTCTCTGCTGCGCAGCAACACAGTCAGCGCAGAATGAACCGTGGCATCTGCTCCCACAGCAGAAGAACCAGCAGGGAAAGCTGGTGCTGGGCCTCTTCAGCACACAGGCTGCTTTGCAACGGTGTCACCATCATTGCAGTCTCTCCTCGGTTTCATACCTAAAAGTCCATTTGAATCCAAATTCTCAGCTGGTCTCTCTCAGCTGCAGGCAGCACAGTGAGTACAGCACGAACGTTTGGCTTCTGCTCCCACAGCAGAAGAGCCAGGAGGGAAAGCTTGTGCTGGACCTGTTCAGCACACAATCACCTTTACATTGGTGCATCCATCGTTGCTTTCACTGCTCCCTTTCATACAGGAAAAGCATTTGAATGGAATCAGTCCAGAGCCTGCTCTCTGCTGCGCAGCAACACAGTCAGCGCAGAATGAACAGTGGCATCTGCTCCCACAGCAGAAGAACCAGCAGGGAAAGCTAGTGCTGGGCCTCTTCAGCACACAGGCTGCTTTGCAACGGTGTCACCATCATTGCAGTCTCTCCTCGGTTTCATACCTAAAACTCCATTTGAATCCAAATTCTCAGCTGGTCGCTTCAGCTGCCCAGCAGCACAGTGAGTACAGCACGAACGTTTGGCCTCTGCTCCCACAGCAGAAGAGCCAGGAGGGAAAGCTGGTGCTGGACCTGTTCAGCACACAATCACCTTTACATTGGTGCATCCATCGTTGCTTTCACTGCTCCCTTTCATACAGGAAAAGCATTTGAATGGAATCAGTCCAGAGCCTGCTCTCTGCTGGCAGCAACACAGCACAGAATGAACAGTGGCATCTGCTCCCACAGCAGAAGAACCAGCAGGGAAAGCTAGTGCTGGGCCTCTTCAGCACACAGGCTGCTTTGCAACGGTGTCACCATCATTGCAGTCTCTCCTCGGTTTCATACCTAAAAGTCCATTTGAATCCAAATTCTCAGCTGGTCTCTCTCAGCTGCAGGCAGCACAGTGAGTACAGCACGAACGTTTGGCCTCTGCTCCCACAGCAGAAGAGCCAGGAGGGAAAGCTGGTGCTGGACCTGTTCAGCACACAATCACCTTTACATTGGTGCATCCATCGTTGCTTTCACTGCTCCCTTTCATACAGGAAAAGCATTTGAATGGAATCAGTCCAGAGCCTGCTCTCTGCTGCGCAGCAACACAGTCACAGAATGAACAGTGGCATCTGCTCCCACAGCAGAAGAACCAGCAGGGAAAGCTAATGCTGGGCCTCTTCAGCACACAGGCTGCTTTGCAACGGTGTCACCATCATTGCAGTCTCTCCTCGGTTTCATACCTAAAAGTCCATTTGAATCCAAATTCTCAGCTGGTCTCTCTCAGCTGCAGGCAGCACAGTGAGTACAGCACGAACGTTTGGCCTCTGCTCCCACAGCAGAAGAGCCAGGAGAAAGCTGGTGCTGGACCTGTTCAGCACACAATCACCTTTACATTGGTGCATCCATCGTTGCTTTCACTGCTCCCTTTCATACAGGAAAAGCATTTGAATGGAATCAGTTCAGAGCCTGCTCTCTGCTGGCAGCAACACAGCACAGAATGAACAGTGGCATCTGCTCCCACAGCAGAAGAACCAGCAGGGAAAGCTGGTGCTGGGCCTCTTCAGCACACAGGCTGCTTTGCAACGGTGTCACCATCATTGCAGTCTCTCCTCGGTTTCATACCTAAAAGTCCATTTGAATCCAAATTCTCAGCTGGTCTCTCTCAGCTGCAGGCAGCACAGTGAGTACAGCACGAACGTTTGGCCTCTGCTCCCACAGCAGAAGAGCCAGGAGGGAAAGCTGGTGCTGGACCTGTTCAGCACACAATCACCTTTACATTGGTGCATCCATCGTTGCTTTCACTGCTCCCTTTCATACAGGAAAAGCATTTGAATGGAATCAGTCCAGAGCCTGCTCTCTGCTGCGCAGCAACACAGTCAGCGCAGAATGAACAGTGGCATCTGCTCCCACAGCAGAAGAACCAGCAGGGAAAGCTAGTGCTGGGCCTCTTCAGCACACAGGCTGCTTTGCAACGGTGTCACCATCATTGCAGTCTCTCCTCGGTTTCATACCTAAAAGTCCATTTGAATCCAAATTCTCAGCTGGTCTCTCTCAGCTGCAGGCAGCACAGTGAGTACAGCACGAACGTTTGGCTTCTGCTCCCACAGCAGAAGAGCCAGGAGGGAAAGCTTGTGCTGGACCTGTTCAGCACACAATCACCTTTACATTGGTGCATCCATCGTTGCTTTCACTGCTCACTTTCATACAGGAAAAGCATTTGAATGGAATCAGTCCAGAGCCTGCTCTCTGCTGCGCAGCAACACAGTCAGCGCAGAATGAACAGTGGCATCTGCTCCCACAGCAGAAGAACCAGCAGGGAAAGCTAGTGCTGGGCCTCTTCAGCACACAGGCTGCTTTGCAACGGTGTCACCATCATTGCAGTCTCTCCTCGGTTTCATACCTAAAAGTCCATTTGAATCCAAATTCTCAGCTGGTCTCTCTCAGCTGCAGGCAGCACAGTGAGTACAGCACGAACGTTTGGCTTCTGCTCCCACAGCAGAAGAGCCAGGATTGAAAGCTGGTGCTGGACCTGTTCAGCACACAATCACCTTTACATTGGTGCATCCATCGTTGCTTTCACTGCTCACTTTCATACAGGAAAAGCATTTGAATGCAATCAGCACAGAGCCTGCTCTCTGCTGCGCAGCACACAGGGAAAGCTAATGTTGGGCCTCTTCAGCACACAGGCTGCTTTGCAACGGTGTCACCATCATTGCAGTCTCTCCTCGGTTTCATACCTAAAAGTCCATTTGAATCCAAATTCTCAGGTGGTTGCTTTCAGCTGCCCAGCAGCACAGTGAGTAGAGCACGAACGTTTGGCCTCTGCTCCCACAGCAGAAGTGTCAGGATTGAAAGCTGGTGCTGGACCTGTTCAGCACACAATCACCTTTACATTGGTGCATCCATCGTTGCTTTCACTGCTCCCTTTCATACAGGAAAAGCATTTGAATGGAATCAGTTCAGAGCCTGCTCTCTGCTGGCAGCAACACAGCACAGAATGAACAGTGGCATCTGCTCCCACAGCAGAAGAACCAGCAGGGAAAGCTGGTGCTGGGCCTCTTCAGCACACAGGCTGCTTTGCAACGGTGTCACCATCATTGCAGTCTCTCCTCGGTTTCATACCTAAAAGTCCATTTGAATCCAAATTCTCAGCTGGTCTCTCTCAGCTGCAGGCAGCACAGTGAGTACAGCACGAACGTTTGGCTTCTGCTCCCACAGCTGAAGAACCAGGAGGGAAAGCTTGTGCTGGACCTGTTCAGCACACAGTCACCTTTACATTGGTGCATCCATCGTTGCTTTCAGTGCTCACTTTCATACAGGAAAAGCATTTGAATGGAATCAGTCCAGAGCCTGCTCTCTGCTGCGCAGCAACACAGTCAGCGCAGAATGAACCGTGGCATCTGCTCCCACAGCAGAAGAACCAGCAGGGAAAGCTAGTGCTGGGCCTCTTCAGCACACAGGCTGCTTTGCAACGGTGTCACCATCATTGCAGTCTCTCCTCGGTTTCATACCTAAAAGTCCATTTCAATCCAAATTCTCAGCTGGTCGCCCTCAGCTGCAGGCAGCACAGTGAGTACAGCACGAACGTTTGGCCTCTGCTCCCACAGCAGAAGAGCCAGGAGGGAAAGCTGGTGCTGGACCTGTTCAGCACACAATCACCTTTACATTGGTGCATCCATCGTTGCTTTCACTGCTCACTTTCATACAGGAAAAGCATTTGAATGGAATCAGTCCAGAGCCTGCTCTCTGCTGCGCAGCAACACAGCACAGAATGAACAGTGGCATCTGCTCCCACAGCAGAAGAACCAGCAGGGAAAGCTGGTGCTGGGCCTCTTCAGCACACAGGCTGCTTTGCAACGGTGTCACCATCATTGCAGTCTCTCCTCGGTTTCATACCTAAAACTCCATTTGAATCCAAATTCTCTGCTGGTCTCTCTCAGCTGCAGGCAGCACAGTGAGTACAGCACGAACGTTTGGCCTCTGCTCCCAAGGCAGAAGAGCCAGGAGGGAAAGCTGGTGCTGGACCTGTTCAGCACACAATCACCTTTACATTGGTGCATCCATCGTTGCTTTCACTGCTCACTTTCATACAGGAAAAGCATTTGAATGGAATCAGTTCAGAGCCTGCTCTCTGCTGGCAGCAACACAGCACAGAATGAACTGTGGCATCTGCTCCCACAGCAGAAGAACCAGCAGGGAAAGCTGGTGCTGGGCCTCTTCAGCACACAGGCTGCTTTGCAACGGTGTCACCATCATTGCAGTCTCTCCTCGGTTTCATACCTAAAAGTCCATTTGAATCCAAATTCTCAGCTGGTCTCTCTCAGCTGCAGGCAGCACAGTGAGTACAGCACGAACGTTTGGCCTCTGCTCCCACAGCAGAAGAGCCAGGAGGGAAAGCTGGTGCTGGACCTGTTCAGCACACAATCACCTTTACATTGGTGCATCCATCGTTGCTTTCACTGCTCACTTTCATACAGGAAAAGCATTTGAATGGAATCAGTTCAGAGCCTGCTCTCTGCTGCGCAGCAACACAGCACAGAATGAACAGTGGCATCTGCTCCCACAGCAGAAGAACCAGCAGGGAAAGCTGGTGCTGGGCCTCTTCAGCACACAGGCTGCTTTGCAACGGTGTCACCATCATTGCAGTCTCTCCTCGGTTTCATACCTAAAAGTCCATTTGAATCCAAATTCTCAGCTGGTCTCTCTCAGCTGCAGGCAGCACAGTGAGTACAGCACGAACGTTTGGCCTCTGCTCCCACAGCAGAAGAGCCAGGAGGGAAAGCTGGTGCTGGACCTGTTCAGCACACAATCACCTTTACATTGGTGCATCCATCGTTGCTTTCACTGCTCCCTTTCATACAGGAAAAGCATTTGAATGGAATCAGTCCAGAGCCTGCTCTCTGCTGCGCAGCAACACAGTCAGCGCAGAATGAACAGTGGCATCTGCTCCCACAGCAGAAGAACCAGCAGGGAAAGCTAGTGCTGGGCCTCTTCAGCACACAGGCTGCTTTGCAACGGTGTCACCATCATTGCAGTCTCTCCTCGGTTTCATACCTAAAAGTCCATTTGAATCCAAATTCTCAGCTGGTCGCTCTCAGCTGCAGGCAGCACAGTGAGTACAGCACGAACGTTTGGCCTCTGCTCCCACAGCAGAAGAGCCAGGATTGAAAGCTGGTGCTGGACCTGTTCAGCACACAATCACCTTTACATTGGTGCATCCATCGTTGCTTTCACTGCTCACTTTCATACAGGAAAAGCATTTGAATGGAATCAGTCCAGAGCCTGCTCTCTGCTGCGCAGCAACACAGTCAGCGCAGAATGAACAGTGGCATCTGCTCCCACAGCAGAAGAACCAGCAGGGAAAGCTAGTGCTGGGCCTCTTCAGCACACAGGCTGCTTTGCAACGGTGTCACCATCATTGCAGTCTCTCCTCGGTTTCATACCTAAAAGTCCATTTGAATCCAAATTCTCAGCTGGTCTCTCTCAGCTGCAGGCAGCACAGTGAGTACAGCACGGACGTTTGGCCTCTGCTCCCACAGCAGAAGAGCCAGGAGGGAAAGCTGGTGCTGGACCTGTTCAGCACACAATCACCTTTACATTGGTGCATCCATCGTTGCTTTCACTGCTCACTTTCATACAGGAAAAGCATTTGAATGGAATCAGTCCAGAGCCTGCTCTCTGCTGCGCAGCAACACAGTCAGCGCAGAATGAACAGTGGCATCTGCTCCCACAGCAGAAGAACCAGCAGGGAAAGCTAATGTTGGGCCTCTTCAGCACACAGGCTGCTTTGCAACGGTGTCACCATCATTGCAGTCTCTCCTCGGTTTCATACCTAAAAGTCCATTTGAATCCAAATTCTCAGGTGGTTGCTTTCAGCTGCCCAGCAGCACAGTGAGTAGAGCACGAACGTTTGGCCTCTGCTCCCACAGCAGAAGTGTCAGGATTGAAAGCTGGTGCTGGACCTGTTCAGCACACAATCACCTTTACATTGGTGCATCCATCGTTGCTTTCACTGCTCCCTTTCATACAGGAAAAGCATTTGAATGGAATCAGTTCAGAGCCTGCTCTCTGCTGGCAGCAACACAGCACAGAATGAACAGTGGCATCTGCTCCCACAGCAGAAGAACCAGCAGGGAAAGCTGGTGCTGGGCCTCTTCAGCACACAGGCTGCTTTGCAACGGTGTCACCATCATTGCAGTCTCTCCTCGGTTTCATACCTAAAAGTCCATTTGAATCCAAATTCTCAGCTGGTCTCTCTCAGCTGCAGGCAGCACAGTGAGTACAGCACGAACGTTTGGCTTCTGCTCCCACAGCTGAAGAGCCAGGAGGGAAAGCTTGTGCTGGACCTGTTCAGCACACAATCACCTTTACATTGGGTTTCATACCTAAAAGTCCATTTGAATCCAAATTCTCAGCTGGTCTCTCTCAGCTGCAGGCAGCACAGTGAGTACAGCACGAACGTTTGGCCTCTGCTCCCACAGCAGAAGAGCCAGGAGGGAAAGCTGGTGCTGGACCTGTTCAGCACACAATCACCTTTACATTGGTGCATCCATCGTTGCTTTCACTGCTCACTTTCATACAGGAAAAGCATTTGAATGGAATCAGTTCAGAGCCTGCTCTCTGCTGCGCAGCAACACAGTCAGCAGAGAATGAACAGTGGCATCTGCTCCCACAGCAGAAGAACCAGCAGGGAAAGCTAGTGCTGGGCCTCTTCAGCACACAGGCTGCTTTGCAACGGTGTCACCATCATTGCAGTCTCTCCTCGGTTTCATACCTAAAAGTCCATTTGAATCCAAATTGTCAGGTGGTCGCTTTCAGCTGCCCAGCAGCACAGTGAGTACAGCACGAACGTTTGGCCTCTGCTCCCACAGCAGAAGTGTCAGGATTGAAAGCTGGTGCTGGACCTGTTCAGCACACAATCACCTTTACATTGGTGCATCCATCGTTGCTTTCACTGCTCCTTTCATACAGGAAAAGCATTTGAATGGAATCAGTCCAGAGCCTGCTCTCTGCTGCGCAGCAACACAGTCAGCGCAGAATGAACAGTGGCATCTGCTCCCACAGCAGAAGAACCAGCAGGGAAAGCTAGTGCTGGGCCTCTTCAGCACACAGGCTGCTTTGCAACGATGTCACCATCATTGCAGTCTCTCCTCGGTTTCATACCTAAAACTCCATTTGAATCCAAATTCTCAGCTGGTCTCTCTCAGCTGCAGGCAGCACAGTGAGTACAGCACGAACGTTTGGCTTCTGCTCCCACAGCAGAAGAGCCAGGATTGAAAGCTGGTGCTGGACCTGTTCAGCACACAATCACCTTTACATTGGTGCATCCATCGTTGCTTTCACTGCTCCCTTTCATACAGGAAAAGCATTTGAATGGAATCAGTTCAGAGCCTGCTCTCTGCTGGCAGCAACACAGTCAGCACAGAATGAACTGTGGCATCTGCTCCCACAGCAGAAGAACCAGCAGGGAAAGCTGGTGCTGGGCCTCTTCAGCACACAGGCTGCTTTGCAACGGTGTCACCATCATTGCAGTCTCTCCTCGGTTTCATACCTAAAACTCCATTTGAATCCAAATTCTCAGCTGGTCGCTTTCAGCTGCCCAGCAGCACAGTGAGTACGGCACAAACGTTTGGCTTCTGCTCCCACAGCAGAAGAGCCAGGATTGAAAGCTGGTGCTGGACCTGTTCAGCACACAATCACCTTTACATTGGTGCATCCATCGTTGCTTTCACTGCTCCCTTTCATACAGGAAAAGCATTTGAATGGAATCAGTTCAGAGCCTGCTCTCTGCTGCGCAGCAACACAGTCAGCACAGAATGAACAGTGGCATCTGCTCCCACAGCAGAAGAACCAGCAGGGAAAGCTAGTGCTGGGCCTCTTCAGCACACAGGCTGCTTTGCAACGGTGTCACCATCATTGCAGTCTCTCCTCGGTTTCATACCTAAAACTCCATTTGAATCCAAATTCTCAGCTGGTCTCTCTCAGCTGCAGGCAGCCCAGTGAGTACAGCACGAACGTTTGGCCTCTGCTCCCACAGCAGAAGAGCCAGGAGGGAAAGCTGGTGTTGGACCTGTTCAGCACACAATCACCTTTACATTGGTGCATCCATCGTTGCTTTCACTGCTCACTTTCATACAGGAAAAGCATTTGAATGGAATCAGTCCAGAGCCTGCTCTCTGCTGCGCAGCAACACAGCACAGAATGAACAGTGGCATCTGCTCCCACAGCAGAAGAACCAGCAGGGAAAGCTAGTGCTGGGCCTCTTCAGCACACAGGCTGCTTTGCAACGGTGTCACCATCATTGCAGTCTCTCCTCGGTTTCATACCTAAAACTCCATTTGAATCCAAATTCTCAGCTGGTCTCTCTCAGCTGCAGGCAGCCCAGTGAGTACAGCACGAACGTTTGGCCTCTGCTCCCACAGCAGAAGAGCCAGGAGGGAAAGCTGGTGTTGGACCTGTTCAGCACACAATCACCTTTACATTGGTGCATCCATCGTTGCTTTCACTGCTCACTTTCATACAGGAAAAGCATTTGAATGGAATCAGTCCAGAGCCTGCTCTCTGCTGCGCAGCAACACAGCACAGAATGAACAGTGGCATCTGCTCCCACAGCAGAAGAACCAGCAGGGAAAGCTAGTGCTGGGCCTCTTCAGCACACAGGCTGCTTTGCAACGGTGTCACCATCATTGCAGTCTCTCCTCGGTTTCATACCTAAAACTCCATTTGAATCCAAATTCTCAGCTGGTCGCTTTCAGCTGCCCAGCAGCACAGTGCGTACAGCACGAACGTTTGGCCTCTGCTCCCACAGCAGTAGAGCCAGGAGGGAAAGCTTGTGCTGGACCTGTTCAGCACACAATCACCTTTACATTGGTGCATCCATCGTTGCTTTCACTGCTCCCTTTCATACAGGAAAAGCATTTGAATGGAATCAGTCCAGAGCCTGCTCTCTGCTGCGCAGCAACACAGTCAGCGCAGAATGAACCGTGGCATCTGCTCCCACAGCAGAAGAACCAGCAGGGAAAGCTAGTGCTGGGCCTCTTCAGCACACAGGCTGCTTTGCAACGGTGTCACCATCATTGCAGTCTCTCCTCGGTTTCATACCTAAAAGTCCATTTGAATCCAAATTCTCAGCTGGTCTCTCTCAGCTGCAGGCAGCACAGTGAGTACAGCACGAACGTTTGGCTTCTGCTCCCACAGCAGAAGAGCCAGGATTGGAAGCTTGTGCTGGACCTGTTCAGCACACAATCACCTTTACATTGGTGCATCCATCGTTGCTTTCACTGCTCCCTTTCATACAGGAAAAGCATTTGAATGGAATCAGTCCCTGCTCTCTGCTGCGCAGAGCCTGGTCTCTGCTGCGCAGCAACACAGTCAGCGCAGAATGAACCGTGGCATCTGCTCCCACAGCAGAAGAACCAGCAGGGAAAGCTAGTGCTGGGCCTCTTCAGCACACAGGCTGCTTTGCAACGGTGTCACCATCATTGCAGTCTCTCCTCGGTTTCATACCTAAAAGTCCATTTGAATCCAAATTCTCAGCTGGTCTCTCTCAGCTGCAGGCAGCACAGTGAGTACCGCACGAACGTTTGGCCTCTGCTCCCACAACAGAAGAGCCAGGAGTGAAAGCTGGTGCTGGACCTGTTCAGCACACAATCACCTTTACATTGGTGCATCCATCGTTGCTTTCACTGCTCACTTTCATACAGGAAAAGCATTTGAATGGAATCAGTCCAGAGCCTGCTCTCTGCTGCGCAGCAACACAGTCAGCGCAGAATGAACCGTGGCATCTGCTCCCACAGCAGAAGAACCAGCAGGGAAAGCTAATGCTGGGCCTCTTCAGCACACAGGCTGCTTTGCAACGGTGTCACCATCATTGCAGTCTCTCCTCGGTTTCATACCTAAAAGTCCATTTGAATCCAAATTGTCAGGGGGTCGCTTTCAGCTGCCCAGCAGCACAGTGAGTAGAGCACGAACGTTTGGCTTCTGCTCCCACAGCAGAAGTGTCAGGATTGAAAGCTGGTGCTGGACCTGTTCAGCACACAATCACCTTTACATTGGTGCATCCATCGTTGCTTTCACTGCTCCCTTTCATACAGGAAAAGCATTTGAATGGAATCAGTTCAGAGCCTGCTCTCTGCTGGCAGCAACACAGCACAGAATGAACCGTGGCATCTGCTCCCACAGCAGAAGAACCAGCAGGGAAAGCTGGTGCTGGGCCTCTTCAGCACACAGGCTGCTTTGCAACGGTGTCACCATCATTGCAGTCTCTCCTCGGTTTCATACCTAAAACTCCATTTGAATCCAAATTCTCAGCTGGTCTCTCTCAGCTGCAGGCAGCACAGTGAGTACAGCACGAACGTTTGGCTTCTGCTCCCACAGCAGAAGAGCCAGGAGGGAAAGCTTGTGCTGGACCTGTTCAGCACACAATCACCTTTACATTGGTGCATCCATCGTTGCTTTCACTGCTCCCTTTCATACAGGAAAAGCATTTGAATGGAATCAGTTCAGAGCCTGCTCTCTGCTGCGCAGCAACACAGTCAGCGCAGAAGGAACAGTGGCATCTGCTCCCACAGCAGAAGAACCAGCAGGGAAAGCTAGTGCTGGGCCTCTTCAGCACACAGGCTGCTTTGCAACGGTGTCACCATCATTGCAGTCTCTCCTCGGTTTCATACCTAAAAGTCCATTTGAATCCAAATTCTCAGCTGGTCTCTCTCAGCTGCAGGCAGCACAGTGAGTACAGCACGAACGTTTGGCTTCTGCTCCCACAGCAGAAGAGCCAGGAGGGAAAGATTGTGCTGGACCTGTTCAGCACACAATCACCTTTACATTGGTGCATCCATCGTTGCTTTCACTGCTCCTTTTCATACAGGAAAAGCATTTGAATGGAATCAGTTCAGAGCCTGCTCTCTGCTGGCAGCAACACAGTCAGCACAGAAAGAACAGTGGCATCTGCTCCCACAGCAGAAGAACCAGCAGGGAAAGCTAGTGCTGGGCCTCTTCAGCACACAGGCTGCTTTGCAACGGTGTCACCATCATTGCAGTCTCTCCTCGGTTTCATACCTAAAACTCCATTTGAATCCAAATTCTCAGCTGGTCTCTCTCAGCTGCAGGCAGCACAGTGAGTACAGCACGAACGTTTGGCCTCTGCTCCCACAGCAGAAGAGCCAGGATTGAAAGCTTGTGCTGGACCTGTTCAGCACACAATCACCTTTACATTGGTGCATCCATCGTTGCTTTCACTGCTCCCTTTCATACAGGAAAAGCATTTGAATGGAATCAGTTCAGAGCCTGCTCTCTGCTGCGCAGCAACACAGTCAGCACAGAATGAACAGTGGCATCTGCTCCCACAGCAGAAGAACCAGCAGGGAAAGCTAGTGCTGGGCCTCTTCAGCACACAGGCTGCTTTGCAACGGTGTCACCATCATTGCAGTCTCTCCTCGGTTTCATACCTAAAAGTCCATTTGAATCCAAATTCTCAGCTGGTCTCTCTCAGCTGCAGGCAGCACAGTGAGTACAGCACGAACGTTTGGCCTCTGCTCCCACAGCAGAAGAGCCAGGAGGGAAAGCTGGTGCTGGACCTGTTCAACACACAATCACCTTTACATTGGTGCATCCATCGTTGCTTTCACTGCTCCCTTTCATACAGGAAAAGCATTTGAATGGAATCAGTTCAGAGCCTGCTCTCTGCTGGCAGCAACACAGTCAGCACAGAATGAACAGTGGCATCTGCTCCCACAGCAGAAGAACCAGCAGGGAAAGCTAGTGCTGGGCCTCTTCAGCACACAGGCTGCTTTGCAACGGTGTCACCATCATTGCAGTCTCTCCTCGGTTTCATACCTAAAACTCCATTTGAATCCAAATTCTCAGCTGGTCTCTCTCAGCTGCAGGCAGCACAGTGAGTACAGCACGAACGTTTGGCTTCTGCTCCCACAGCAGAAGAGCCAGGATTGAAAGCTGGTGCTGGACCTGTTCAGCACACAATCACCTTTACATTGGTGCATCCATCGTTGCTTTCACTGCTCCCTTTCATACAGGAAAAGCATTTGAATGGAATCAGTTCAGAGCCTGCTCTCTGCTGCGCAGCAACACAGTCAGCACAGAATGAACAGTGGCATCTGCTCCCACAGCAGAAGAACCAGCAGGGAAAGCTAGTGCTGGGCCTCTTCAGCACACAGGCTGCTTTGCAACGGTGTCACCATCATTGCAGTCTCTCCTCGGTTTCATACCTAAAAGTCCATTTGAATCCAAATTCTCAGCTGGTCTCTCTCAGCTGCAGGCAGCACAGTGAGTACAGCACGAACGTTTGGCTTCTGCTCCCACAGCAGAAGAGTCAGGATTGAAAGCTTGTGCTGGACCTGTTCAGCACACAATCACCTTTACATTGGTGCATCCATCGTTGCTTTCACTGCTCCCTTTCATACAGGAAAAGCATTTGAATGGAATCAGTTCAGAGCCTGCTCTCTGCTGGCAGCAACACAGTCAGCACAGAATGAACAGTGGCATCTGCTCCCACAGCAGAAGAACCAGCAGGGAAAGCTAGTGCTGGGCCTCTTCAGCACACAGGCTGCTTTGCAACGGTGTCACCATCATTGCAGTCTCTCCTCGGTTTCATACCTAAAAGTCCATTTGAATCCAAATTCTCAGCTGGTCGCTCTCAGCTGCAGGCAGCACAGTGAGTACAGCACGAACGTTTGGCCTCTGCTCCCACAGCAGAAGAGCCAGGATTGAAAGCTTGTGCTGGACCTGTTCAGCACACAATCACCTTTACATTGGTGCATCCATCGTTGCTTTCACTGCTCCCTTTCATACAGGAAAAGCATTTGAATGGAATCAGTTCAGAGCCTGCTCTCTGCTGCGCAGCAACACAGTCAGCACAGAATGAACAGTGGCATCTGCTCCCACAGCAGAAGAACCAGCAGGGAAAGCTAGTGCTGGGCCTCTTCAGCACACAGGCTGCTTTGCAACGGTGTCACCATCATTGCAGTCTCTCCTCGGTTTCATACCTAAAACTCCATTTGAATCCAAATTCTCAGCTGGTCGCTCTCAGCTGCAGGCAGCACAGTGAGTACAGCACGAACGTTTGGCCTCTGCTCCCACAGCAGAAGAGCCAGGAGGGAAAGCTGGTGCTGGACCTGTTCAGCACACAATCACCTTTACATTGGTGCATCCATCGTTGCTTTCACTGCTCCCTTTCATACAGGAAAAGCATTTGAATGGAATCAGTTCAGAGCCTGCTCTCTGCTGCGCAGCAACACAGTCAGCACAGAATGAACAGTGGCATCTGCTCCCACAGCAGAAGAACCAGCAGGGAAAGCTAGTGCTGGGCCTCTTCAGCACACAGGCTGCTTTGCAACGGTGTCACCATCATTGCAGTCTCTCCTCGGTTTCATACCTAAAAGTCCATTTGAATCCAAATTCTCAGCTGGTCGCTCTTCAGCTGCCCAGCAGCACAGTGAGTACAGCACGAACGTTTGGCTTCTGCTCCCACAGCAGAAGAGCCAGGATTGAAAGCTGGTGCTGGACCTGTTCAGCACACAATCACCTTTACATTGGTGCATCCATCGTTGCTTTCACTGCTCCCTTTCATACAGGAAAAGCATTTGAATGGAATCAGTTCAGAGCCTGCTCTCTGCTGCGCAGCAACACAGTCAGCACAGAATGAACAGTGGCATCTGCTCCCACAGCAGAAGAACCAGCAGGGAAAGCTAGTGCTGGGCCTCTTCAGCACACAGGCTGCTTTGCAACGGTGTCACCATCATTGCAGTCTCTCCTCGGTTTCATACCTAAAAGTCCATTTGAATCCAAATTCTCAGCTGGTCTCTCTCAGCTGCAGGCAGCACAGTGAGTACAGCACGAACGTTTGGCCTCTGCTCCCACAGCAGAAGTGCCAGATCACCTTTACATTGGTGCATCCATCGTTGCTTTCAGTGCTCACTTTCATACAGGAAAAGCATTTGAATGGAATCAGTCCAGAGCCTGCTCTCTGCTGCGCAGCAACACAGTCAGCGCAGAATGAACCGTGGCATCTGCTCCCACAGCAGAAGAACCAGCAGGGAAAGCTAGTGCTGGGCCTCTTCAGCACACAGGCTGCTTTGCAACGGTGTCACCATCATTGCAGTCTCTCCTCGGTTTCATACCTAAAAGTCCATTTCAATCCAAATTCTCAGCTGGTCGCCCTCAGCTGCAGGCAGCACAGTGAGTACAGCACGAACGTTTGGCCTCTGCTCCCACAGCAGAAGAGCCAGGAGGGAAAGCTGGTGCTGGACCTGTTCAGCACACAATCACCTTTACAGTGGTGCAACCATCGTTGCTTTCACTGCTCCTTTTCATACAGGAAAAGCATTTGAATGGAATCAGTTCAGAGCCTGCTCTCTGCTGCGCAGCAAC
The DNA here is from genome assembly GCF_034315485.1 of Pezoporus occidentalis. Classification (NCBI taxonomy): domain Eukaryota; kingdom Metazoa; phylum Chordata; class Aves; order Psittaciformes; family Psittacidae; genus Pezoporus; species Pezoporus occidentalis. The sequence goes on along the minus strand of NW_026915799.1, from coordinate 32,283 downwards.
ACAGTCAGCACAGAATGAACAGTGGCATCTGCTCCCACAGCAGAAGAACCAGCAGGGAAAGCTAGTGCTGGGCCTCTTCAGCACACAGGCTGCTTTGCAACGGTGTCACCATCATTGCAGTCTCTCCTCGGTTTCATACCTAAAAGTCCATTTGAATCCAAATTCTCAGCTGGTCTCTCTCAGCTGCAGGCAGCACAGTGAGTACAGCACGAACGTTTGGCCTCTGCTCCCACAGCAGAAGAGCCAGGAGGGAAAGCTGGTGCTGGACCTGTTCAGCACACAATCACCTTTACATTGGTGCATCCATCGTTGCTTTCACTGCTCCCTTTCATACAGGAAAAGCATTTGAATGGAATCAGTTCAGAGCCTGCTCTCTGCTGCGCAGCAACACAGTCAGCACAGAACGAACAGTGGCATCTGCTCCCACAGCAGAAGAACCAGCAGGGAAAGCTAGTGCTGGGCCTCTTCAGCACACAGGCTGCTTTGCAACGGTGTCACCATCATTGCAGTCTCTCCTCGGTTTCATACCTAAAACTCCATTTGAATCCAAATTCTCAGCTGGTCTCTCTCAGCTGCCCAGCAGCACAGTGAGTACAGCACGAACGGTTGGCCTCTGCTCCCACAGCAGAAGTGTCAGGATTGAAAGCTGGTGCTGGACCTGTTCAGCACACAATCACCTTTACATTGGTGCATCCATCGTTGCTTTCACTGCTCCCTTTCATACAGGAAAAGCATTTGAATGGAATCAGTTCAGAGCCTGCTCTCTGCTGGCAGCAACACAGTCAGCACAGAAAGAACAGTGGCATCTGCTCCCACAGCAGAAGAACCAGCAGGGAAAGCTGGTGCTGGGCCTCTTCAGCACACAGGCTGCTTTGCAACGGTGTCACCATCATTGCAGTCTCTCCTCGGTTTCATACCTAAAAGTCCATTTGAATCCAAATTCTCAGCTGGTCTCTCTCAGCTGCAGGCAGCACAGTGAGTACAGCACGAACGTTTGGCTTCTGCTCCCACAGCAGAAGAGCCAGGATTGAAAGCTGGTGCTGGACCTGTTCAGCACACAATCACCTTTACATTGGTGCATCCATCGTTGCTTTCACTGCTCCCTTTCATACAGGAAAAGCATTTGAATGGAATCAGTTCAGAGCCTGCTCTCTGCTGCGCAGCAACACAGTCAGCGCAGAATGAACAGTGGCATCTGCTCCCACAGCAGAAGAACCAGCAGGGAAAGCTGGTGCTGGGCCTCTTCAGCACACAGGCTGCTTTGCAACGGTGTCACCATCATTGCAGTCTCTCCTCGGTTTCATACCTAAAAGTCCATTTGAATCCAAATTCTCAGCTGGTCTCTCTCAGCTGCAGGCAGCACAGTGAGTACAGCACGAACGTTTGGCTTCTGCTCCCACAGCAGAAGAGCCAGGATTGAAAGCTGGTGCTGGACCTGTTCAGCACACAATCACCTTTACATTGGTGCATCCATCGTTGCTTTCACTGCTCCCTTTCATACAGGAAAAGCATTTGAATGGAATCAGTTCAGAGCCTGCTCTCTGCTGCGCAGCAACACAGTCAGCGCAGAATGAACAGTGGCATCTGCTCCCACAGCAGAAGAACCAGCAGGGAAAGCTAGTGCTGGGCCTCTTCAGCACACAGGCTGCTTTGCAACGGTGTCACCATCATTGCAGTCTCTCCTCGGTTTCATACCTAAAAGTCCATTTGAATCCAAATTCTCAGCTGGTCTCTCTCAGCTGCAGGCAGCACAGTGAGTACAGCACGGACGTTTGGCCTCTGCTCCCACAGCAGAAGAGCCAGGAGGGAAAGCTGGTGCTGGACCTGTTCAGCACACAATCACCTTTACATTGGTGCATCCATCGTTGCTTTCACTGCTCCCTTTCATACAGGAAAAGCATTTGAATGGAATCAGTCCAGAGCCTGCTCTCTGCTGCGCAGCAACACAGTCAGCGCAGAATGAACAGTGGCATCTGCTCCCACAGCAGAAGAACCAGCAGGGAAAGCTAATGTTGGGCCTCTTCAGCACACAGGCTGCTTTGCAACGGTGTCACCATCATTGCAGTCTCTCCTCGGTTTCATACCTAAAAGTCCATTTGAATCCAAATTCTCAGGTGGTTGCTTTCAGCTGCCCAGCAGCACAGTGAGTAGAGCACGAACGTTTGGCCTCTGCTCCCACAGCAGAAGTGTCAGGATTGAAAGCTGGTGCTGGACCTGTTCAGCACACAATCACCTTTACATTGGTGCATCCATCGTTGCTTTCACTGCTCCCTTTCATACAGGAAAAGCATTTGAATGGAATCAGTTCAGAGCCTGCTCTCTGCTGGCAGCAACACAGCACAGAATGAACAGTGGCATCTGCTCCCACAGCAGAAGAACCAGCAGGGAAAGCTGGTGCTGGGCCTCTTCAGCACACAGGCTGCTTTGCAACGGTGTCACCATCATTGCAGTCTCTCCTCGGTTTCATACCTAAAAGTCCATTTGAATCCAAATTCTCAGCTGGTCTCTCTCAGCTGCAGGCAGCACAGTGAGTACAGCACGAACGTTTGGCCTCTGCTCCCACAGCTGAAGAACCAGGAGGGAAAGCTTGTGCTGGACCTGTTCAGCACACAGTCACCTTTACATTGGTGCATCCATCGTTGCTTTCAGTGCTCACTTTCATACAGGAAAAGCATTTGAATGGAATCAGTCCAGAGCCTGCTCTCTGCTGCGCAGCAACACAGTCAGCGCAGAATGAACCGTGGCATCTGCTCCCACAGCAGAAGAACCAGCAGGGAAAGCTAGTGCTGGGCCTCTTCAGCACACAGGCTGCTTTGCAACGGTGTCACCATCATTGCAGTCTCTCCTCGGTTTCATACCTAAAAGTCCATTTCAATCCAAATTCTCAGCTGGTCGCCCTCAGCTGCAGGCAGCACAGTGAGTACAGCACGAACGTTTGGCCTCTGCTCCCACAGCAGAAGAGCCAGGAGGGAAAGCTGGTGCTGGACCTGTTCAGCACACAATCACCTTTACATTGGTGCATCCATCGTTGCTTTCACTGCTCACTTTCATACAGGAAAAGCATTTGAATGGAATCAGTCCAGAGCCTGCTCTCTGCTGCGCAGCAACACAGCACAGAATGAACAGTGGCATCTGCTCCCACAGCAGAAGAACCAGCAGGGAAAGCTGGTGCTGGGCCTCTTCAGCACACAGGCTGCTTTGCAACGGTGTCACCATCATTGCAGTCTCTCCTCGGTTTCATACCTAAAAGTCCATTTGAATCCAAATTCTCTGCTGGTCTCTCTCAGCTGCAGGCAGCACAGTGAGTACAGCACGAACGTTTGGCCTCTGCTCCCAAGGCAGAAGAGCCAGGAGGGAAAGCTGGTGCTGGACCTGTTCAGCACACAATCACCTTTACATTGGTGCATCCATCGTTGCTTTCACTGCTCACTTTCATACAGGAAAAGCATTTGAATGGAATCAGTTCAGAGCCTGCTCTCTGCTGGCAGCAACACAGCACAGAATGAACTGTGGCATCTGCTCCCACAGCAGAAGAACCAGCAGGGAAAGCTAGTGCTGGGCCTCTTCAGCACACAGGCTGCTTTGCAACGGTGTCACCATCATTGCAGTCTCTCCTCGGTTTCATACCTAAAAGTCCATTTGAATCCAAATTCTCAGCTGGTCTCTCTCAGCTGCAGGCAGCACAGTGAGTACAGCACGAACGTTTGGCCTCTGCTCCCACAGCTGAAGAACCAGGAGGGAAAGCTTGTGCTGGACCTGTTCAGCACACAGTCACCTTTACATTGGTGCATCCATCGTTGCTTTCAGTGCTCACTTTCATACAGGAAAAGCATTTGAATGGAATCAGTCCAGAGCCTGCTCTCTGCTGCGCAGCAACACAGTCAGCGCAGAATGAACCGTGGCATCTGCTCCCACAGCAGAAGAACCAGCAGGGAAAGCTAGTGCTGGGCCTCTTCAGCACACAGGCTGCTTTGCAACGGTGTCACCATCATTGCAGTCTCTCCTCGGTTTCATACCTAAAAGTCCATTTCAATCCAAATTCTCAGCTGGTCGCCCTCAGCTGCAGGCAGCCCAGTGAGTACAGCACGAACGTTTGGCCTCTGCTCCCACAGCAGAAGAGCCAGGAGGGAAAGCTGGTGCTGGACCTGTTCAGCACACAATCACCTTTACATTGGTGCATCCATCGTTGCTTTCACTGCTCCTTAGCTGCAGGCAGCACAGTGAGTACAGCACGAACGTTTGGCCTCTGCTCCCACAGCAGAAGTGTCAGGATTGAAAGCTGGTGCTGGACCTGTTCAGCACACAATCACCTTTACATTGGTGCATCCATTGTTGCTTTCACTGCTCCCTTTCATACAGGAAAAGCATTTGAATGGAATCAGTTCAGAGCCTGCTCTCTGCTGGCAGCAACACAGCACAGAAAGAACAGTGGCATCTGCTCCCACAGCAGAAGAACCAGCAGGGAAAGCTGGTGCTGGGCCTCTTCAGCACACAGGCTGCTTTGCAACGGTGTCACCATCATTGCAGTCTCTCCTCGGTTTCATACCTAAAAGTCCATTTGAATCCAAATTCTCAGCTGGTCTCTCTCAGCTGCAGGCAGCACAGTGAGTACAGCACGAACGTTTGGCCTCTGCTCCCACAGCAGAAGAGCCAGGAGGGAAAGCTGGTGCTGGACCTGTTCAGCACACAATCACCTTTACATTGGTGCATCCATCGTTGCTTTCACTGCTCACTTTCATACAGGAAAAGCATTTGAATGGAATCAGTCCAGAGCCTGCTCTCTGCTGCGCAGCAACACAGCACAGAATGAACAGTGGCATCTGCTCCCACAGCAGAAGAACCAGCAGGGAAAGCTAGTGCTGGGCCTCTTCAGCACACAGGCTGCTTTGCAACGGTGTCACCATCATTGCAGTCTCTCCTCGGTTTCATACCTAAAACTCCATTTGAATCCAAATTCTCAGCTGGTCGATTTCAGCTGCCCAGCAGCACAGTGAGTACAGCACGAACGTTTGGCCTCTGCTCCCACAGCAGTAGAGCCAGGAGGGAAAGCTTGTGCTGGACCTGTTCAGCACACAATCACCTTTACATTGGTGCATCCATCGTTGCTTTCACTGCTCCCTTTCATACAGGAAAAGCATTTGAATGGAATCAGTCCAGAGCCTGCTCTCTGCTGCGCAGCAACACAGTCAGCGCAGAATGAACCGTGGCATCTGCTCCCACAGCAGAAGAACCAGCAGGGAAAGCTAGTGCTGGGCCTCTTCAGCACACAGGCTGCTTTGCAACGGTGTCACCATCATTGCAGTCTCTCCTCGGTTTCATACCTAAAAGTCCATTTCAATCCAAATTCTCAGCTGGTCTCTCTCAGCTGCAGGCAGCTCAGTGAGTACAGCACGAACGTTTGGCCTCTGCTCCCACAGCAGAAGAGCCAGGAGGGAAAGCTGGTGCTGGACCTGTTCAGCACACAGTCACCTTTACATTGGTGCATCCATCGTTGCTTTCACTGCTCACTTTCATACAGGAAAAGCATTTGAATGGAATCAGTCCAGAGCCTGCTCTCTGCTGGCAGCAACACAGCACAGAATGAACAGTGGCATCTGCTCCCACAGCAGAAGAACCAGCAGGGAAAGCTAGTGCTGGGCCTCTTCAGCACACAGGCTGCTTTGCAACGGTGTCACCATCATTGCAGTCTCTCCTCGGTTTCATACCTAAAAGTCCATTTGAATCCAAATTCTCAGCTGGTCTCTATCAGCTGCAGGCAGCACAGTGAGTACAGCACGAACGTTTGGCTTCTGCTCCCACAGCAGAAGAGCCAGGAGGGAAAGCTTGTGCTGGACCTGTTCAGCACACAATCACCTTTACATTGGTGCATCCATCGTTGCTTTCACTGCTCCCTTTCATACAGGAAAAGCATTTGAATGGAATCAGTCCAGAGCCTGCTCTCTGCTGCGCAGCAACACAGTCAGCGCAGAATGAACCGTGGCATCTGCTCCCACAGCAGAAGAACCAGCAGGGAAAGCTAGTGCTGGGCCTCTTCAGCACACAGGCTGCTTTGCAACGGTGTCACCATCATTGCAGTCTCTCCTCGTTTTCATACCTAAAAGTCCATTTGAATCTAAATTCTCAGCTGGTCTCTCTCAGCTGCAGGCAGCACAGTGAGTACAGCACGAACGTTTGGCCTCTGCTCCCACAACAGAAGAGCCAGGAGGGAAAGCTGGTGCTGGACCTGTTCAGCACACAATCACCTTTACATTGGTGCATCCATCGTTGCTTTCACTGCTCACTTTCATACAGGAAAAGCATTTGAATGGAATCAGTCCAGAGCCTGCTCTCTGCTGCGCAGCAACACAGTCAGCGCAGAATGAACCGTGGCATCTGCTCCCACAGCAGAAGAACCAGCAGGGAAAGCTAATGCTGGGCCTCTTCAGCACACAGGCTGCTTTGCAACGGTGTCACCATCATTGCAGTCTCTCCTCGGTTTCATACCTAAAAGTCCATTTGAATCCAAATTGTCAGGTGGTCTCTTTCAGCTGCCCAGCAGCACAGTGAGTACAGCACGAACGTTTGGCTTCTGCTCCCACAGCAGAAGAGCCAGGAGGGAAAGCTTGTGCTGGACCTGTTCAGCACACAATCACCTTTACATTGGTGCATCCATCGTTGCTTTCACTGCTCACTTTCATACAGGAAAAGCATTTGAATGGAATCAGTCCAGAGCCTGCTCTCTGCTGCGCAGCAACACAGTCAGCGCAGAATGAACAGTGGCATCTGCTCCCACAGCAGAAGAACCAGCAGGGAAAGCTAGTGCTGGGCCTCTTCAGCACACAGGCTGCTTTGCAACGGTGTCACCATCATTGCAGTCTCTCCTCGGTTTCATACCTAAAAGTCCATTTGAATCCAAATTCTCAGCCGGCTGCAGGCAGCACAGTGAGTACAGCACGAACGTTGGCCTCTGCTCCCACAGCAGAAGAGCCAGGAGGGAAAGCTCTCCATCGTTGCTTTCACTGCTCCCTTTCATACAGGAAAAGCATTTGAATGGAATCAGTCCAGAGCCTGCTCTCTGCTGCGCAGCAACACAGTCAAGAATGAACAGTGGCATCTGCTCCCACAGCAGAAGAACCAGCAGGGAAAGCTTGGGCCTCTTCAGCACACAGGCTGCTTTGCAACGGTGTCACCATCATTGCAGTCTCTCCTCGGTTTCATACCTAAAAGTCCATTTGAATCCAAATTCTCAGCTGGTCTCTCTCAGCTGCAGGCAGCACAGTGAGTACAGCACGGACGTTTGGCCTCTGCTCCCACAGCAGAAGAGCCAGGAGGGAAAGCTGGTGCTGGACCTGTTCAGCACACAATCACCTTTACATTGGTGCATCCATCGTTGCTTTCACTGCTCACTTTCATACAGGAAAAGCATTTGAATGGAATCAGTCCAGAGCCTGCTCTCTGCTGGCAGCAACACAGTCAGCGCAGAATGAACAGTGGCATCTGCTCCCACAGCAGAAGAACCAGCAGGGAAAGCTAATGCTGGGCCTCTTCAGCACACAGGCTGCTTTGCAACGGTGTCACCATCATTGCAGTCTCTCCTCGGTTTCATACCTAAAACTCCATTTGAATCCAAATTCTCAGCTGGTCGCTTTCAGCTGCCCAGCAGCACAGTGAGTACAGCACGAACGTTTGGCCTCTGCTCCCACAGCAGTAGAGCCAGGAGGGAAAGCTTGTGCTGGACCTGTTCAGCACACAATCACCTTTACATTGGTGCATCCATCGTTGCTTTCACTGCTCCCTTTCATACAGGAAAAGCATTTGAATGGAATCAGTCCAGAGCCTGCTCTCTGCTGCGCAGCAACACAGTCAGCGCAGAATGAACCGTGGCATCTGCTCCCACAGCAGAAGAACCAGCAGGGAAAGCTAGTGCTGGGCCTCTTCAGCACACAGGCTGCTTTGCAACGGTGTCACCATCATTGCAGTCTCTCCTCGGTTTCATACCTAAAAGTCCATTTGAATCCAAATTCTCAGCTGGTCTCTCTCAGCTGCAGGCAGCACAGTGAGTACAGCACGAACGTTTGGCCTCTGCTCCCACAGCAGAAGAGCCAGGAGGGAAAGCTGGTGCTGGACCTGTTCAGCACACAATCACCTTTACATTGGTGCATCCATCGTTGCTTTCACTGCTCACTTTCATACAGGAAAAGCATTTGAATGGAATCAGTCCAGAGCCTGCTCTCTGCTGCGCAGCAACACAGTCAGCGCAGAATGAACAGTGGCATCTGCTCCCACAGCAGAAGAACCAGCAGGGAAAGCTAGTGCTGGGCCTCTTCAGCACACAGGCTGCTTTGCAACGGTGTCACCATCATTGCAGTCTCTCCTCGGTTTCATACCTAAAAGTCCATTTGAATCCAAATTCTCAGGTGGTCGCTTTCAGCTGCCCAGCAGCACAGTGAGTACAGCACGAACGTTTGGCCTCTGCTCCCACAGCAGAAGTGTCAGGATTGAAAGCTGGTGCTGGACCTGTTCAGCACACAATCACCTTTACATTGGTGCATCCATCGTTGCTTTCACTGCTCCCTTTCATACAGGAAAAGCATTTGAATGGAATCAGTTCAGAGCCTGCTCTCTGCTGGCAGCAACACAGCACAGAATGAACAGTGGCATCTGCTCCCACAGCAGAAGAACCAGCAAAAGCTGGTGCTGGGCCTCTTCAGCACACAGGCTGCTTTGCAACGGTGTCACCATCATTGCAGTCTCTCCTCGGTTTCATACCTAAAAGTCCATTTGAATCCAAATTCTCAGCTTGTCTCTATCAGCTGCAGGCAGCACAGTGAGTACAGCACGAACGTTTGGCCTCTGCTCCCACAGCAGAAGAGCCAGGAGGGAAAGCTTGTGCTGGACCTGTTCAGCACACAATCACCTTTACATTGGTGCATCCATCGTTGCTTTCACTGCTCACTTTCATACAGGAAAAGCATTTGAATGGAATCAGTTCAGAGCCTGCTCTCTGCTGCGCAGCAACACAGTCAGCGCAGAATGAACCGTGGCATCTGCTCCCACAGCAGAAGAACCAGCAGGGAAAGCTAGTGCTGGGCCTCTTCAGCACACAGGCTGCTTTGCAACGGTGTCACCATCATTGCAGTCTCTCCTCGTTTTCATACCTAAAAGTCCATTTGAATCCAAATTCTCAGCTGGTCTCTCTCAGCTGCAGGCAGCACAGTGAGTACAGCACGAACGTTTGGCCTCTGCTCCCACAACAGAAGAGCCAGGAGTGAAAGCTGGTGCTGGACCTGTTCAGCACACAATCACCTTTACATTGGTGCATCCATCGTTGCTTTCACTGCTCCCTTTCATACAGGAAAAGCATTTGAATGGAATCAGTCCAGAGCCTGCTCTCTGCTGCGCAGCAACACAGTCAGCGCAGAATGAACAGTGGCATCTGCTCCCACAGCAGAAGAACCAGCAGGGAAAGCTAATGCTGGGCCTCTTCAGCACACAGGCTGCTTTGCAACGGTGTCACCATCATTGCAGTCTCTCCTCGGTTTCATAAAGCTGGTGCTGGACCTGTTCAGCACACAATCACCTTTACATTGGTGCATCCATCGTTGCTTTCACTGCTCCCTTTCATACAGGAAAAGCATTTGAATGGAATCAGTCCAGAGCCTGCTCTCTGCTGCGCAGCAACACAGCACAGAATGAACAGTGGCATCTGCTCCCACAGCAGAAGAACCAGCAGGGAAAGCTAGTGCTGGGCCTCTTCAGCACACAGGCTGCTTTGCAACGGTGTCACCATCATTGCAGTCTCTCCTCGGTTTCATACCTAAAAGTCCATTTGAATCCAAATTCTCAGCTGGTCGCTTTCAGCTGCCCAGCAGCACAGTGAGTACAGCACGAACGTTTGGCCTCTGCTCCCACAGCAGAAGTGTCAGGATTGAAAGCTGGTGCTGGACCTGTTCAGCACACAATCACCTTTACATTGGTGCATCCATCGTTGCTTTCACTGCTCCCTTTCATACAGGAAAAGCATTTGAATGGAATCAGTTCAGAGCCTGCTCTCTGCTGGCAGCAACACAGTCAGCGCAGAATGAACAGTGGCATCTGCTCCCACAGCAGAAGAACCAGCAGGGAAAGCTGGTGCTGGGCCTCTTCAGCACACAGGCTGCTTTGCAACGGTGTCACCATCATTGCAGTCTCTCCTCGGTTTCATACCTAAAAGTCCATTTGAATCCAAATTCTCAGCTTGTCTCTCTCAGCTGCAGGCAGCACAGTGAGTACAGCACGAACGTTTGGCTTCTGCTCCCACAGCAGAAGAGCCAGGAGGGAAAGCTTGTGCTGGACCTGTTCAGCACACAATCACCTTTACATTGGTGCATCCATCGTTGCTTTCACTGCTCCCTTTCATACAGGAAAAGCATTTGAATGGAATCAGTCCAGAGCCTGCTCTCTGCTGCGCAGCAACACAGTCAGCGCAGAATGAACCGTGGCATCTGCTCCCACAGCAGAAGAACCAGCAGGGAAAGCTAATGCTGGGCCTCTTCAGCACACAGGCTGCTTTGCAACGGTGTCACCATCATTGCAGTCTCTCCTCGGTTTCATACCTAAAAGTCCATTTGAATCCAAATTGTCAGGTGGTCGCTTTCAGCTGCCCAGCAGCACAGTGAGTACAGCACGAACGTTTGGCCTCTGCTCCCACAGCAGAAGTGTCAGGATTGAAAGCTGGTGCTGGACCTGTTCAGCACACAATCACCTTTACATTGGTGCATCCATCGTTGCTTTCACTGCTCACTTTCATACAGGAAAAGCATTTGAATGGAATCAGTCCAGAGCCTGCTCTCTGCTGCGCAGCAACACAGTCAGCGCAGAATGAACAGTGGCATCTGCTCCCACAGCAGAAGAACCAGCAGGGAAAGCTAGTGCTGGGCCTCTTCAGCACACAGGCTGCTTTGCAACGATGTCACCATCATTGCAGTCTCTCCTCGGTTTCATACCTAAAAGTCCATTTGAATCCAAATTCTCAGCTGGTCGCTCTCAGCTGCAGGCAGCACAGTGAGTACAGCACGGACGTTTGGCCTCTGCTCCCACAGCAGAAGAGCCAGGAGGGAAAGCTTGTGCTGGACCTGTTCAGCACACAATCACCTTTACATTGGTGCATCCATCGTTGCTTTCACTGCTCCCTTTCATACAGGAAAAGCATTTGAATGGAATCAGTCCAGAGCCTGCTCTCTGCTGCGCAGCAACACAGTCAGCGCAGAATGAACAGTGGCATCTGCTCCCACAGCAGAAGAACCAGCAGGGAAAGCTAATGTTGGGCCTCTTCAGCACACAGGCTGCTTTGCAACGGTGTCACCATCATTGCAGTCTCTCCTCGGTTTCATACCTAAAAGTCCATTTGAATCCAAATTCTCAGGTGGTTGCTTTCAGCTGCCCAGCAGCACAGTGAGTACAGCACGAACGTTTGGCCTCTGCTCCCACAGCAGAAGTGTCAGGATTGAAAGCTGGTGCTGGACCTGTTCAGCACACAATCACCTTTACATTGGTGCATCCATCGTTGCTTTCACTGCTCCCTTTCATACAGGAAAAGCATTTGAATGGAATCAGTTCAGAGCCTGCTCTCTGCTGGCAGCAACACAGCACAGAATGAACAGTGGCATCTGCTCCCACAGCAGAAGAACCAGCAGGGAAAGCTGGTGCTGGGCCTCTTCAGCACACAGGCTGCTTTGCAACGGTGTCACCATCATTGCAGTCTCTCCTCGGTTTCATACCTAAAAGTCCATTTGAATCCAAATTCTCAGCTGGTCTCTCTCAGCTGCAGGCAGCACAGTGAGTACAGCACGAACGTTTGGCCTCTGCTCCCACAGCTGAAGAACCAGGAGGGAAAGCTTGTGCTGGACCTGTTCAGCACACAGTCACCTTTACATTGGTGCATCCATCGTTGCTTTCAGTGCTCACTTTCATACAGGAAAAGCATTTGAATGGAATCAGTTCAGAGCCTGCTCTCTGCTGCGCAGCAACACAGTCAGCGCAGAATGAACCGTGGCATCTGCTCCCACAGCAGAAGAACCAGCAGGGAAAGCTAGTGCTGGGCCTCTTCAGCACACAGGCTGCTTTGCAACGGTGTCACCATCATTGCAGTCTCTCCTCGGTTTCATACCTAAAAGTCCATTTCAATCCAAATTCTCAGCTGGTCGCCCTCAGCTGCAGGCAGCACAGTGAGTACAGCACGAACGTTTGGCCTCTGCTCCCACAGCAGAAGAGCCAGGAGGGAAAGCTGGTGCTGGACCTGTTCAGCACACAATCACCTTTACATTGGTGCATCCATCGTTGCTTTCACTGCTCACTTTCATACAGGAAAAGCATTTGAATGGAATCAGTTCAGAGCCTGCTCTCTGCTGCGCAGCAACACAGTCAGCGCAGAATGAACAGTGGCATCTGCTCCCACAGCAGAAGAACCAGCAGGGAAAGCTAGTGCTGGGCCTCTTCAGCACACAGGCTGCTTTGCAACGGTGTCACCATCATTGCAGTCTCTCCTCGGTTTCATACCTAAAAGTCCATTTGAATCCAAATTCTCAGCTGGTCGCTCTTCAGCTGCCCAGCAGCACAGTGAGTACAGCACAAACGTTTGGCTTCTGCTCCCACAGCAGAAGAGCCAGGATTGAAAGCTTGTGCTGGACCTGTTCAGCACACAATCACCTTTACATTGGTGCATCCATCGTTGCTTTCACTGCTCCCTTTCATACAGGAAAAGCATTTGAATGGAATCAGTTCAGAGCCTGCTCTCTGCTGCGCAGCAACACAGTCAGCAGAGAATGAACAGTGGCATCTGCTCCCACAGCAGAAGAACCAGCAGGGAAAGCTAGTGCTGGGCCTCTTCAGCACACAGGCTGCTTTGCAACGGTGTCACCATCATTGCAGTCTCTCCTCGGTTTCATACCTAAAAGTCCATTTGAATCCAAATTCTCAGCTGGTCTCTCTCAGCTGCCCAGCAGCACAGTGAGTACAGCACGAACGTTTGGCCTCTGCTCCCACAGCAGAAGAGCCAGGAGGGAAAGCTGGTGCTGGACCTGTTCAGCACACAATCACCTTTACATTGGTGCATCCATCGTTGCTTTCACTGCTCCCTTTCATACAGGAAAAGCATTTGAATGGAATCAGTTCAGAGCCTGCTCTCTGCTGCGCAGCAACACAGTCACAGAATGAACAGTGGCATCTGCTCCCACAGCAGAAGAACCAGCAGGGAAAGCTAGTGCTGGGCCTCTTCAGCACACAGGCTGCTTTGCAACGGTGTCACCATCATTGCAGTCTCTCCTCGGTTTCATACCTAAAAGTCCATTTGAATCCAAATTCTCAGCTGGTCGCTTTCAGCTGCCCAGCAGCACAGTGAGTACAGCACGAACGTTTGGCCTCTGCTCCCACAGCAGAAGTGTCAGGATTGAAAGCTGGTGCTGGACCTGTTCAGCACACAATCACCTTTACATTGGTGCATCCATCGTTGCTTTCACTGCTCCCTTTCATACAGGAAAAGCATTTGAATGGAATCAGTTCAGAGCCTGCTCTCTGCTGGCAGCAACACAGCAGCAGAATGAACAGTGGCATCTGCTCCCACAGCAGAAGAACCAGCAGGGAAAGCTAGTGCTGGGCCTCTTCAGCACACAGGCTGCTTTGCAACGGTGTCACCATCATTGCAGTCTCTCCTCGGTTTCATACCTAAAAGTCCATTTGAATCCAAATTCTCAGCTGGTCTCTCTCAGCTGCAGGCAGCACAGTGAGTACAGCACGAACGTTTGGCTTCTGCTCCCACAGCAGAAGAGCCAGGAGGGAAAGCTTGTGCTGGACCTGTTCAGCACACAATCACCTTTACATTGGTGCATCCATCGTTGCTTTCACTGCTCCCTTTCATACAGGAAAAGCATTTGAATGGAATCAGTCCAGAGCCTGCTCTCTGCTGCGCAGCAACACAGTGCAGAATGAACAGTGGCATCTGCTCCCACAGCAGAAGAACCAGCAGGGAAAGCTAGTGCTGGGCCTCTTCAGCACACAGGCTGCTTTGCAACGGTGTCACCATCATTGCAGTCTCTCCTCGGTTTCATACCTAAAAGTCCATTTGAATCCAAATTCTCAGCTGGTCGCTCTCAGCTGCAGGCAGCACAGTGAGTACAGCACGAACGTTTGGCCTCTGCTCCCACAGCAGAAGAGCCAGGAGGGAAAGCTGGTGCTGGACCTGTTCAGCACACAATCACCTTTACATTGGTGCATCCATCGTTGCTTTCACTGCTCAATTTCATACAGGAAAAGCATTTGAATGGAATCAGTCCAGAGCCTGCTCTCTGCTGCGCAGCAACACAGTCAGCGCAGAATGAACCGTGGCATCTGCTCCCACAGCAGAAGAACCAGCAGGGAAAGCTAATGCTGGGCCTCTTCAGCACACAGGCTGCTTTGCAACGGTGTCACCATCATTGCAGTCTCTCCTCGGTTTCATACCTAAAAGTCCATTTGAATCCAAATTCTCAGCTGGTCTCTTTCAGCTGCCCAGCAGCACAGAGAGTACAGCACGAACGTTTGGCCTTTGCTCCCACAGCAGAAGTGTCAGGATTGAAAGCTGGTGCTGGACCTGTTCAGCACACAATCACCTTTACATTGGTGCATCCATCGTTGCTTTCACTGCTCCCTTTCATACAGGAAAAGCATTTGAATGGAATCAGTCCAGAGCCTGCTCTCTGCTGCGCAGCAACACAGTCAGCGCAGAATGAACAGTGGCATCTGCTCCCACAGCAGAAGAACCAGCAGGGAAAGCTAGTGCTGGGCCTCTTCAGCACACAGGCTGCTTTGCAACGGTGTCACCATCATTGCAGTCTCTCCTCGGTTTCATACCTAAAAGTCCATTTGAATCCAAATTCTCAGCTGGTCTCTCTCAGCTGCAGGCAGCACAGTGAGTACAGCACGAACGTTTGGCCTCTGCTCCCACAGCAGAAGAGCCAGGAGGGAAAGCTGGTGCTGGACCTGTTCAGCACACAATCACCTTTACATTGGTGCATCCATCGTTGCTTTCACTGCTCCCTTTCATACAGGAAAAGCATTTGAATGGAATCAGTCCAGAGCCTGCTCTCTGCTGCGCAGCAACACAGTCAGCACAGAATGAACAGTGGCATCTGCTCCCACAGCAGAAGAACCAGCAGGGAAAGCTAGTGCTGGGCCTCTTCAGCACACAGGCTGCTTTGCAACGGTGTCACCATCATTGCAGTCTCTCCTCGGTTTCATACCTAAAAGTCCATTTGAATCCAAATTCTCAGCTGGTCGCTTTCAGCTGCCCAGCAGCACAGTGAGTACAGCACGAACGTTTGGCTCTGCTCCCACAGCAGAAGAGCCAGGATTGAAAGCTGGTGCTGGACCTGTTCAGCACACAATCACCTTTACATTGGTGCATCCATCGTTGCTTTCACTGCTCCCTTTCATACAGGAAAAGCATTTGAATGGAATCAGTTCAGAGCCTGCTCTCTGCTGGCAGCAACACAGCACAGAATGAACAGTGGCATCTGCTCCCACAGCAGAAGAACCAGCAGGGAAAGCTGGTGCTGGGCCTCTTCAGCACACAGGCTGCTTTGCAACGGTGTCACCATCATTGCAGTCTCTCCTCGGTTTCATACCTAAAAGTCCATTTGAATCCAAATTCTCAGCTGGTCTCTCTCAGCTGCAGGCAGCACAGTGAGTACAGCACGAACGTTTGGCCTCTGCTCCCACAGCTGAAGAACCAGGAGGGAAAGCTTGTGCTGGACCTGTTCAGCACACAATCACCTTTACATTGGTGCATCCATCGTTGCTTTCAGTGCTCACTTTCATACAGGAAAAGCATTTGAATGGAATCAGTCCAGAGCCTGCTCTCTGCTGCGCAGCAACACAGTCAGCGCAGAATGAACAGTGGCATCTGCTCCCACAGCAGAAGAACCAGCAGGGAAAGCTAGTGCTGGGCCTCTTCAGCACACAGGCTGCTTTGCAACGGTGTCACCATCATTGCAGTCTCTCCTCGGTTTCATACCTAAAAGTCCATTTCAATCCAAATTCTCAGCTGGTCGCTTTCAGCTGCAGGCAGCACAGTGAGTACAGCACGAACGTTTGGCTTCTGCTCCCACAGCAGAAGAGCCAGGAGGGAAAGCTTGTGCTGGACCTGTTCAGCACACAATCACCTTTACATTGGTGCATCCATCGTTGCTTTCACTGCTCCCTTTCATACAGGAAAAGCATTTGAATGGAATCAGTTCAGAGCCTGCTCTCTGCTGCGCAGCAACACAGTCAGCACAGAATGAACAGTGGCATCTGCTCCCACAGCAGAAGAACCAGCAGGGAAAGCTAGTGCTGGGCCTCTTCAGCACACAGGCTGCTTTGCAACGGTGTCACCATCATTGCAGTCTCTCCTCGGTTTCATACCTAAAACTCCATTTGAATCCAAATTCTCAGCTGGTCGCTCTCTCAGCTGCAGCAGCACAGTGAGTACAGCACGAACGTTTGGCTTCTGCTCCCACAGCAGAAGTGTCAGGATTGAAAGCTGGTGCTGGACCTGTTCAGCACACAATCACCTTTACATTGGTGCATCCATCGTTGCTTTCACTGCTCCCTTTCATACAGGAAAAGCATTTGAATGGAATCAGTTCAGAGCCTGCTCTCTGCTGCGCAGCAACACAGTCAGCACAGAATGAACAGTGGCATCTGCTCCCACAGCAGAAGAACCAGCAGGGAAAGCTAGTGCTGGGCCTCTTCAGCACACAGGCTGCTTTGCAACGGTGTCACCATCATTGCAGTCTCTCCTCGGTTTCATACCTAAAACTCCATTTGAATCCAAATTCTCAGCTGGTCTCTCTCAGCTGCAGGCAGCACAGTGAGTACAGCACGAACGTTTGGCTTCTGCTCCCACAGCAGAAGAGCCAGGATTGAAAGCTTGTGCTGGACCTGTTCAGCACACAATCACCTTTACATTGGTGCATCCATCGTTGCTTTCACTGCTCCCTTTCATACAGGAAAAGCATTTGAATGGAATCAGTTCAGAGCCTGCTCTCTGCTGCGCAGCAACACAGTCAGCACAGAATGAACAGTGGCATCTGCTCCCACAGCAGAAGAACCAGCAGGGAAAGCTAGTGCTGGGCCTCTTCAGCACACAGGCTGCTTTGCAACGGTGTCACCATCATTGCAGTCTCTCCTCGGTTTCATACCTAAAACTCCATTTGAATCCAAATTCTCAGCTGGTCGCTTTCAGCTGCCCAGCAGCACAGTGAGTACAGCACGAACGTTTGGCTTCTGCTCCCACAGCAGAAGAGCCAGGAGGGAAAGCTTGTGCTGGACCTGTTCAGCACACAATCACCTTTACATTGGTGCATCCATCGTTGCTTTCACTGCTCCCTTTCATACAGGAAAAGCATTTGAATGGAATCAGTTCAGAGCCTGCTCTCTGCTGCGCAGCAACACAGTCAGCACAGAATGAACAGTGGCATCTGCTCCCACAGCAGAAGAACCAGCAGGGAAAGCTAGTGCTGGGCCTCTTCAGCACACAGGCTGCTTTGCAACGGTGTCACCATCATTGCAGTCTCTCCTCGGTTTCATACCTAAAAGTCCATTTGAATCCAAATTCTCAGCTGGTCGCTCTCAGCTGCAGGCAGCACAGTGAGTACAGCACGAACGTTTGGCCTCTGCTCCCACAGCAGAAGAGCCAGGAGGGAAAGCTGGTGCTGGACCTGTTCAGCACACAATCACCTTTACATTGGTGCATCCATCGTTGCTTTCACTGCTCCCTTTCATACAGGAAAAGCATTTGAATGGAATCAGTTCAGAGCCTGCTCTCTGCTGCGCAGCAACACAGTCAGCACAGAATGAACAGTGGCATCTGCTCCCACAGCAGAAGAACCAGCAGGGAAAGCTAGTGCTGGGCCTCTTCAGCACACAGGCTGCTTTGCAACGGTGTCACCATCATTGCAGTCTCTCCTCGGTTTCATACCTAAAACTCCATTTGAATCCAAATTCTCAGCTGGTCGCTCTCAGCTGCAGGCAGCACAGTGAGTACAGCACGAACGTTTGGCCTCTGCTCCCACAGCAGAAGAGCCAGGATTGAAAGCTTGTGCTGGACCTGTTCAGCACACAATCACCTTTACATTGGTGCATCCATCGTTGCTTTCACTGCTCCCTTTCATACAGGAAAAGCATTTGAATGGAATCAGTTCAGAGCCTGCTCTCTGCTGGCAGCAACACAGTCAGCACAGAAAGAACAGTGGCATCTGCTCCCACAGCAGAAGAACCAGCAGGGAAAGCTAGTGCTGGGCCTCTTCAGCACACAGGCTGCTTTGCAACGGTGTCACCATCATTGCAGTCTCTCCTCGGTTTCATACCTAAAACTCCATTTGAATCCAAATTCTCAGCTGGTCGCTCTCAGCTGCAGCAGCACAGTGAGTACAGCACGAACGTTTGGCTTCTGCTCCCACAGCAGAAGAGCCAGGATTGAAAGCTGGTGCTGGACCTGTTCAGCACACAATCACCTTTACATTGGTGCAT
This sequence comes from Pezoporus occidentalis, assembly GCF_034315485.1. NCBI lineage: Eukaryota > Metazoa > Chordata > Aves > Psittaciformes > Psittacidae > Pezoporus > Pezoporus occidentalis. The sequence goes on along the minus strand of NW_026915799.1, from coordinate 13,779 downwards.
CCATCGTTGCTTTCACTGCTCCCTTTCATACAGGAAAAGCATTTGAATGGAATCAGTTCAGAGCCTGCTCTCTGCTGGCAGCAACACAGTCAGCACAGAAAGAACAGTGGCATCTGCTCCCACAGCAGAAGAACCAGCAGGGAAAGCTAGTGCTGGGCCTCTTCAGCACACAGGCTGCTTTGCAACGGTGTCACCATCATTGCAGTCTCTCCTCGGTTTCATACCTAAAACTCCATTTGAATCCAAATTCTCAGCTGGTCTCTCTCAGCTGCAAGCAGCACAGTGAGTACAGCACGAACGTTTGGCTTCTGCTCCCACAGCAGAAGAGCCAGGATTGAAAGCTTGTGCTGGACCTGTTCAGCACACAATCACCTTTACATTGGTGCATCCATCGTTGCTTTCACTGCTCCCTTTCATACAGGAAAAGCATTTGAATGGAATCAGTTCAGAGCCTGCTCTCTGCTGCGCAGCAACACAGTCAGCACAGAATGAACAGTGGCATCTGCTCCCACAGCAGAAGAACCAGCAGGGAAAGCTAGTGCTGGGCCTCTTCAGCACACAGGCTGCTTTGCAACGGTGTCACCATCATTGCAGTCTCTCCTCGGTTTCATACCTAAAACTCCATTTGAATCCAAATTCTCAGCTGGTCTCTCTCAGCTGCAAGCAGCACAGTGAGTACAGCACGAACGTTTGGCTTCTGCTCCCACAGCAGAAGAGCCAGGATTGAAAGCTTGTGCTGGACCTGTTCAGCACACAATCACCTTTACATTGGTGCATCCATCGTTGCTTTCACTGCTCCCTTTCATACAGGAAAAGCATTTGAATGGAATCAGTTCAGAGCCTGCTCTCTGCTGGCAGCAACACAGTCAGCACAGAAAGAACAGTGGCATCTGCTCCCACAGCAGAAGAACCAGCAGGGAAAGCTAGTGCTGGGCCTCTTCAGCACACAGGCTGCTTTGCAACGGTGTCACCATCATTGCAGTCTCTCCTCGGTTTCATACCTAAAACTCCATTTGAATCCAAATTCTCAGCTGGTCGCTTTCAGCTGCCCAGCAGCACAGTGAGTACAGCACGAACGTTTGGCTTCTGCTCCCACAGCAGAAGAGCCAGGATTGAAAGCTTGTGCTGGACCTGTTCAGCACACAATCACCTTTACATTGGTGCATCCATCGTTGCTTTCACTGCTCCCTTTCATACAGGAAAAGCATTTGAATGGAATCAGTTCAGAGCCTGCTCTCTGCTGCGCAGCAACACAGTCAGCACAGAATGAACAGTGGCATCTGCTCCCACAGCAGAAGAACCAGCAGGGAAAGCTAGTGCTGGGCCTCTTCAGCACACAGGCTGCTTTGCAACGGTGTCACCATCATTGCAGTCTCTCCTCGGTTTCATACCTAAAACTCCATTTGAATCCAAATTCTCAGCTGGCTCCACAGCAGAAGAACCAGCAGGGAAAGCTAGTGCTGGGCCTCTTCAGCACACAGGCTGCTTTGCAACGGTGTCACCATCATTGCAGTCTCTCCTCGGTTTCATACCTAAAACTCCATTTGAATCCAAATTCTCAGCTGGTCGCTTTCAGCTGCCCAGCAGCACAGTGAGTACAGCACGAACGTTTGGCTTCTGCTCCCACAGCAGAAGAGCCAGGATTGAAAGCTTGTGCTGGACCTGTTCAGCACACAATCACCTTTACATTGGTGCATCCATCGTTGCTTTCACTGCTCCCTTTCATACAGGAAAAGCATTTGAATGGAATCAGTTCAGAGCCTGCTCTCAGTACAGCACGAACGTTTGGCTTCTGCTCCCACAGCAGAAGAGCCAGGAGGGAAAGCTTGTGCTGGACCTGTTCAGCACACAATCACCTTTACATTGGTGCATCCATCGTTGCTTTCACTGCTCCCTTTCATACAGGAAAAGCATTTGAATGGAATCAGTTCAGAGCCTGCTCTCTGCTGGCAGCAACACTGTCAGCACAGAATGAACAGTGGCATCTGCTCCCACAGCAGAAGAACCAGCAGGGAAAGCTAGTGCTGGGCCTCTTCAGCACACAGGCTGCTTTGCAACGGTGTCACCATCATTGCAGTCTCTCCTCGGTTTCATACCTAAAACTCCATTTGAATCCAAATTCTCAGCTGGTCGCTTTCAGTTGCCCAGCAGCACAGTGAGTACAGCACGAACGTTTGGCTTCTGCTCCCACAGCAGAAGAGCCAGGATTGAAAGCTTGTGCTGGACCTGTTCAGCACACAATCACCTTTACATTGGTGCATCCATCGTTGCTTTCACTGCTCCCTTTCATACAGGAAAAGCATTTGAATGGAATCAGTTCAGAGCCTGCTCTCTGCTGGCAGCAACACAGTCAGCACAGAAAGAACAGTGGCATCTGCTCCCACAGCAGAAGAACCAGCAGGGAAAGCTAGTGCTGGGCCTCTTCAGCACACAGGCTGCTTTGCAACGGTGTCACCATCATTGCAGTCTCTCCTCGGTTTCATACCTAAAACTCCATTTGAATCCAAATTCTCAGCTGGTCTCTCTCAGCTGCCCAGCAGCACAGTGAGTACAGCACGAACGTTTGGCTTCTGCTCCCACAGCAGAAGAGCCAGGATTGAAAGCTTGTGCTGGACCTGTTCAGCACACAATCACCTTTACATTGGTGCATCCATCGTTGCTTTCACTGCTCCCTTTCATACAGGAAAAGCATTTGAATGGAATCAGTTCAGAGCCTGCTCTCTGCTGCGCAGCAACACAGTCAGCACAGAATGAACAGTGGCATCTGCTCCCACAGCAGAAGAACCAGCAGGGAAAGCTAGTGCTGGGCCTCTTCAGCACACAGGCTGCTTTGCAACGGTGTCACCATCATTGCAGTCTCTCCTCGGTTTCATACCTAAAACTCCATTTGAATCCAAATTCTCAGCTGGTCGCTTTCAGTTGCCCAGCAGCACAGTGAGTACAGCACGAACGTTTGGCTTCTGCTCCCACAGCAGAAGAGCCAGGATTGAAAGCTTGTGCTGGACCTGTTCAGCACACAATCACCTTTACATTGGTGCATCCATCGTTGCTTTCACTGCTCCCTTTCATACAGGAAAAGCATTTGAATGGAATCAGTTCAGAGCCTGCTCTCTGCTGCGCAGCAACACAGTCAGCACAGAAAGAACAGTGGCATCTGCTCCCACAGCAGAAGAACCAGCAGGGAAAGCTAGTGCTGGGCCTCTTCAGCACACAGGCTGCTTTGCAACGGTGTCACCATCATTGCAGTCTCTCCTCGGTTTCATACCTAAAACTCCATTTGAATCCAAATTCTCAGCTGGTCTCTCTCAGCTGCCCAGCAGCACAGTGAGTACAGCACGAACGTTTGGCTTCTGCTCCCACAGCAGAAGAGCCAGGATTGAAAGCTTGTGCTGGACCTGTTCAGCACACAATCACCTTTACATTGGTGCATCCATCGTTGCTTTCACTGCTCCCTTTCATACAGGAAAAGCATTTGAATGGAATCAGTTCAGAGCCTGCTCTCTGCTGGCAGCAACACAGTCAGCACAGAATGAACAGTGGCATCTGCTCCCACAGCAGAAGAACCAGCAGGGAAAGCTAGTGCTGGGCCTCTTCAGCACACAGGCTGCTTTGCAACGGTGTCACCATCATTGCAGTCTCTCCTCGGTTTCATACCTAAAACTCCATTTGAATCCAAATTCTCAGCTGGTCGCTCTCAGTTGCCCAGCAGCACAGTGAGTACAGCACGAACGTTTGGCTTCTGCTCCCACAGCAGAAGAGCCAGGATTGAAAGCTTGTGCTGGACCTGTTCAGCACACAATCACCTTTACATTGGTGCATCCATCGTTGCTTTCACTGCTCCCTTTCATACAGGAAAAGCATTTGAATGGAATCAGTTCAGAGCCTGCTCTCTGCTGCGCAGCAACACTGTCAGCACAGAATGAACAGTGGCATCTGCTCCCACAGCAGAAGAACCAGCAGGGAAAGCTAGTGCTGGGCCTCTTCAGCACACAGGCTGCTTTGCAACGGTGTCACCATCATTGCAGTCTCTCCTCGGTTTCATACCTAAAACTCCATTTGAATCCAAATTCTCAGCTGGTCGCTTTCAGTTGCCCAGCAGCACAGTGAGTACAGCACGAACGTTTGGCTTCTCCTCCCACAACAGAAGTGTCAGGATTGAAAGCTGGTGCTGGACCTGTTCAGCACACAATCACCTTTACATTGGTGCATCCATCGTTGCTTTCACTGCTCCCTTTCATACAGGAAAAGCATTTGAATGGAATCAGTTCAGAGCCTGCTCTCTGCTGGCAGCAACACAGTCAGCACAGAAAGAACAGTGGCATCTGCTCCCACAGCAGAAGAACCAGCAGGGAAAGCTAGTGCTGGGCCTCTTCAGCACACAGGCTGCTTTGCAACGGTGTCACCATCATTGCAGTCTCTCCTCGGTTTCATACCTAAAACTCCATTTGAATCCAAATTCTCAGCTGGTCGCTCTCAGCTGCCCAGCAGCACAGTGAGTACAGCACGAACGTTTGGCTTCTGCTCCCACAGCAGAAGAGCCAGGATTGAAAGCTTGTGCTGGACCTGTTCAGCACACAATCACCTTTACATTGGTGCATCCATCGTTGCTTTCACTGCTCCCTTTCATACAGGAAAAGCATTTGAATGGAATCAGTTCAGAGCCTGCTCTCTGCTGCGCAGCAACACAGTCAGCACAGAATGAACAGTGGCATCTGCTCCCACAGCAGAAGAACCAGCAGGGAAAGCTAGTGCTGGGCCTCTTCAGCACACAGGCTGCTTTGCAACGGTGTCACCATCATTGCAGTCTCTCCTCGGTTTCATACCTAAAACTCCATTTGAATCCAAATTCTCAGCTGGTCGCTCTCAGCTGCCCAGCAGCACAGTGAGTACAGCACGAACGTTTGGCTTCTGCTCCCACAGCAGAAGAGCCAGGATTGAAAGCTTGTGCTGGACCTGTTCAGCACACAATCACCTTTACATTGGTGCATCCATCGTTGCTTTCACTGCTCCCTTTCATACAGGAAAAGCATTTGAATGGAATCAGTTCAGAGCCTGCTCTCTGCTGCGCAGCAACACAGTCAGCACAGAATGAACAGTGGCATCTGCTCCCACAGCAGAAGAACCAGCAGGGAAAGCTAGTGCTGGGCCTCTTCAGCACACAGGCTGCTTTGCAACGGTGTCACCATCATTGCAGTCTCTCCTCGGTTTCATACCTAAAACTCCATTTGAATCCAAATTCTCAGCTGGTCGCTTTCAGTTGCCCAGCAGCACAGTGAGTACAGCACGAACGTTTGGCTTCTGCTCCCACAGCAGAAGAGCCAGGATTGAAAGCTTGTGCTGGACCTGTTCAGCACACAATCACCTTTACATTGGTGCATCCATCGTTGCTTTCACTGCTCCCTTTCATACAGGAAAAGCATTTGAATGGAATCAGTTCAGAGCCTGCTCTCTGCTGGCAGCAACACAGTCAGCACAGAAAGAACAGTGGCATCTGCTCCCACAGCAGAAGAACCAGCAGGGAAAGCTAGTGCTGGGCCTCTTCAGCACACAGGCTGCTTTGCAACGGTGTCACCATCATTGCAGTCTCTCCTCGGTTTCATACCTAAAACTCCATTTGAATCCAAATTCTCAGCTGGTCGCTCTCAGCTGCCCAGCAGCACAGTGAGTACAGCACGAACGTTTGGCTTCTGCTCCCACAGCAGAAGAGCCAGGATTGAAAGCTTGTGCTGGACCTGTTCAGCACACAATCACCCTTACATTGGTGCATCCAAGCACGAACGTTTGGCTTCTGCTCCCACAGCAGAAGAGCCAGGATTGAAAGCTTGTGCTGGACCTGTTCAGCACACAATCACCTTTACATTGGTGCATCCATCGTTGCTTTCACTGCTCCCTTTCATACAGGAAAAGCATTTGAATGGAATCAGTTCAGAGCCTGCTCTCTGCTGGCAGCAACACAGTCAGCACAGAATGAACAGTGGCATCTGCTCCCACAGCAGAAGAACCAGCAGGGAAAGCTAGTGCTGGGCCTCTTCAGCACACAGGCTGCTTTGCAACGGTGTCACCATCATTGCAGTCTCTCCTCGGTTTCATACCTAAAACTCCATTTGAATCCAAATTCTCAGCTGGTCTCTCTCAGCTGCAAGCAGCACAGTGAGTACAGCACGAACGTTTGGCTTCTGCTCCCACAGCAGAAGAGCCAGGAGGGAAAGCTTGTGCTGGACCTGTTCAGCACACAATCACCTTTACATTGGTGCATCCATCGTTGCTTTCACTGCTCCCTTTCATACAGGAAAAGCATTTGAATGGAATCAGTTCAGAGCCTGCTCTCTGCTGGCAGCAACACAGTCAGCACAGAATGAACAGTGGCATCTGCTCCCACAGCAGAAGAACCAGCAGGGAAAGCTAGTGCTGGGCCTCTTCAGCACACAGGCTGCTTTGCAACGGTGTCACCATCATTGCAGTCTCTCCTCGGTTTCATACCTAAAACTCCATTTGAATCCAAATTCTCAGCTGGTCTCTCTCAGCTGCAGGCAGCACAGTGAGTACAGCACGAACGTTTGGCTTCTGCTCCCACAGCAGAAGAGCCAGGATTGAAAGCTTGTGCTGGACCTGTTCAGCACACAATCACCTTTACATTGGTGCATCCATCGTTGCTTTCACTGCTCCCTTTCATACAGGAAAAGCATTTGAATGGAATCAGTTCAGAGCCTGCTCTCTGCTGCGCAGCAACACAGTCAGCACAGAATGAACAGTGGCATCTGCTCCCACAGCAGAAGAACCAGCAGGGAAAGCTAGTGCTGGGCCTCTTCAGCACACAGGCTGCTTTGCAACGGTGTCACCATCATTGCAGTCTCTCCTCGGTTTCATACCTAAAACTCCATTTGAATCCAAATTCTCAGCTGGTCGCTTTCAGTTGCCCAGCAGCACAGTGAGTACAGCACGAACGTTTGGCTTCTGCTCCCACAGCAGAAGAGCCAGGATTGAAAGCTTGTGCTGGACCTGTTCAGCACACAATCACCTTTACATTGGTGCATCCATCGTTGCTTTCACTGCTCCCTTTCATACAGGAAAAGCATTTGAATGGAATCAGTTCAGAGCCTGCTCTCTGCTGCGCAGCAACACAGTCAGCACAGAATGAACAGTGGCATCTGCTCCCACAGCAGAAGAACCAGCAGGGAAAGCTAGTGCTGGGCCTCTTCAGCACACAGGCTGCTTTGCAACGGTGTCACCATCATTGCAGTCTCTCCTCGGTTTCATACCTAAAACTCCATTTGAATCCAAATTCTCAGCTGGTCGCTCTCAGCTGCAGCAGCACAGTGAGTACAGCACGAACGTTTGGCTTCTGCTCCCACAGCAGAAGAGCCAGGATTGAAAGCTTGTGCTGGACCTGTTCAGCACACAATCACCTTTACATTGGTGCATCCATCGTTGCTTTCACTGCTCCCTTTCATACAGGAAAAGCATTTGAATGGAATCAGTTCAGAGCCTGCTCTCTGCTGCGCAGCAACACAGTCAGCACAGAATGAACAGTGGCATCTGCTCCCACAGCAGAAGAACCAGCAGGGAAAGCTAGTGCTGGGCCTCTTCAGCACACAGGCTGCTTTGCAACGGTGTCACCATCATTGCAGTCTCTCCTCGGTTTCATACCTAAAACTCCATTTGAATCCAAATTCTCAGCTGGTCTCTCTCAGCTGCCCAGCAGCACAGTGAGTACAGCACGAACGTTTGGCTTCTGCTCCCACAGCAGAAGAGCCAGGATTGAAAGCTTGTGCTGGACCTGTTCAGCACACAATCACCTTTACATTGGTGCATCCATCGTTGCTTTCACTGCTCCCTTTCATACAGGAAAAGCATTTGAATGGAATCAGTTCAGAGCCTGCTCTCTGCTGGCAGCAACACAGTCAGCACAGAAAGAACAGTGGCATCTGCTCCCACAGCAGAAGAACCAGCAGGGAAAGCTAGTGCTGGGCCTCTTCAGCACACAGGCTGCTTTGCAACGGTGTCACCATCATTGCAGTCTCTCCTCGGTTTCATACCTAAAACTCCATTTGAATCCAAATTCTCAGCTGGTCTCTCTCAGCTGCAGCAGCACAGTGAGTACAGCACGAACGTTTGGCTTCTGCTCCCACAGCAGAAGAGCCAGGATTGAAAGCTTGTGCTGGACCTGTTCAGCACACAATCACCTTTACATTGGTGCATCCATCGTTGCTTTCACTGCTCCCTTTCATACAGGAAAAGCATTTGAATGGAATCAGTTCAGAGCCTGCTCTCTGCTGGCAGCAACACAGTCAGCACAGAATGAACAGTGGCATCTGCTCCCACAGCAGAAGAACCAGCAGGGAAAGCTAGTGCTGGGCCTCTTCAGCACACAGGCTGCTTTGCAACGGTGTCACCATCATTGCAGTCTCTCCTCGGTTTCATACCTAAAACTCCATTTGAATCCAAATTCTCAGCTGGTCTCTCTCAGCTGCAGGCAGCACAGTGAGTACAGCACGAACGTTTGGCTTCTGCTCCCACAGCAGAAGAGCCAGGATTGAAAGCTTGTGCTGGACCTGTTCAGCACACAATCACCTTTACATTGGTGCATCCATCGTTGCTTTCACTGCTCCCTTTCATACAGGAAAAGCATTTGAATGGAATCAGTTCAGAGCCTGCTCTCTGCTGCGCAGCAACACAGTCAGCACAGAATGAACAGTGGCATCTGCTCCCACAGCAGAAGAACCAGCAGGGAAAGCTAGTGCTGGGCCTCTTCAGCACACAGGCTGCTTTGCAACGCTCAGCTTGTCTCTATCAGCTGCAGGCAGCACAGTGAGTACAGCACGAACGTTTGGCCTCTGCTCCCACAGCAGAAGAGCCAGGAGGGAAAGCTTGTGCTGGACCTGTTCAGCACACAATCACCTTTACATTGGTGCATCCATCGTTGCTTTCACTGCTCCCTTTCATACAGGAAAAGCATTTGAATGGAATCAGTCCAGAGCCTGCTCTCTGCTGCGCAGCAACACAGTCAGCGCAGAATGAACCGTGGCATCTGCTCCCACAGCAGAAGAACCAGCAGGGAAAGCTAGTGCTGGGCCTCTTCAGCACACAGGCTGCTTTGCAACGGTGTCACCATCATTGCAGTCTCTCCTCGTTTTCATACCTAAAAGTCCATTTGAATCCAAATTCTCAGCTGGTCTCTCTCAGCTGCAGGCAGCACAGTGAGTACAGCACGAACGTTTGGCCTCTGCTCCCACAACAGAAGAGCCAGGAGTGAAAGCTGGTGCTGGACCTGTTCAGCACACAATCACCTTTACATTGGTGCATCCATCGTTGCTTTCACTGCTCACTTTCATACAGGAAAAGCATTTGAATGGAATCAGTCCAGAGCCTGCTCTCTGCTGCGCAGCAACACAGTCAGCGCAGAATGAACCGTGGCATCTGCTCCCACAGCAGAAAAACCTGCAGGGAAAGCTAATGTTGGGCCTCTTCAGCACACAGGCTGCTTTGCAACGGTGTCACCATCATTGCAGTCTCTCCTCGGTTTCATACCTAAAAGTCCATTTGAATCCAAATTGTCAGGTGGTCGCTCTCAGCTGCCCAGCAGCACAGTGAGTACAGCACGAACGTTTGGCCTCTGCTCCCACAGCAGAAGTGTCAGGATTGAAAGCTGGTGCTGGACCTGTTCAGCACACAATCACCTTTACATTGGTGCATCCATCGTTGCTTTCACTGCTCCCTTTCATACAGGAAAAGCATTTGAATGGAATCAGTTCAGAGCCTGCTCTCTGCTGCGCAGCAACACAGTCAGCACAGAATGAACAGTGGCATCTGCTCCCACAGCAGAAGAACCAGCAGGGAAAGCTAGTGCTGGGCCTCTTCAGCACACAGGCTGCTTTGCAACGGTGTCACCATCATTGCAGTCTCTCCTCGGTTTCATACCTAAAAGTCCATTTCAATCCAAATTCTCAGCTGGTCGCTTTCAGCTGCCCAGCAGCACAGTGAGTACAGCACGAACGTTTGGCCTCTGCTCCCACAGCAGAAGAGCCAGGAGGGAAAGCTGGTGCTGGACCTGTTCAGCACACAATCACTTTACATTGGTGCATCCATCGTTGCTTTCACTGCTCCCTTTCATACAGGAAAAGCATTTGAATGGAATCAGTCCAGAGCCTGCTCTCTGCTGCGCAGCAACACAGTCAGCACAGAATGAACAGTGGCATCTGCTCCCACAGCAGAAGAACCAGCAGGGAAAGCTAGTGCTGGGCCTCTTCAGCACACAGGCTGCTTTGCAACGGTGTCACCATCATTGCAGTCTCTCCTCGGTTTCATACCTAAAAGTCCATTTGAATCCAAATTCTCAGCTGGTCTCTCTCAGCTGCAGGCAGCACAGTGAGTACAGCACGAACGTTTGGCTTCTGCTCCCACAGCAGAAGAGCCAGGAGGGAAAGCTTGTGCTGGACCTGTTCAGCACACAATCACCTTTACATTGGTGCATCCATCGTTGCTTTCACTGCTCCCTTTCATACAGGAAAAGCATTTGAATGGAATCAGTCCAGAGCCTGCTCTCTGCTGCGCAGCAACACAGTCAGCGCAGAATGAACAGTGGCATCTGCTCCCACAGCAGAAGAACCAGCAGGGAAAGCTAGTGCTGGGCCTCTTCAGCACACAGGCTGCTTTGCAACGGTGTCACCATCATTGCAGTCTCTCCTCGGTTTCATACCTAAAAGTCCATTTGAATCCAAATTCTCAGCTGGTCTCTCTCAGCTGCAGGCAGCACAGTGAGTACAGCACGAACGTTTGGCTTCTGCTCCCACAGCAGAAGAGCCAGGAGTGAAAGCTGGTGCTGGACCTGTTCAGCACACAATCACCTTTACATTGGTGCATCCATCGTTGCTTTCACTGCTCCCTTTCATACAGGAAAAGCATTTGAATGGAATCAGTCCACAGCCTGCTCTCTGCTGGCAGCAACACAGTCACAGAATGAACAGTGGCATCTGCTCCCACAGCAGAAGAACCAGCAGGGAAAGCTGGTGCTGGGCCTCTTCAGCACACAGGCTGCTTTGCAACAGTGTCACCATCATTGCAGTCTCTCCTCGGTTTCATACCTAAAAGTCCATTTGAATCCAAATTCTCAGCTGGTCGCTCTCAGCTGCAGGCAGCACAGTGAGTACAGCACGAACGTTTGGCTTCTGCTCCCACAGCAGAAGAGCCAGGAGGGAAAGCTTGTGCTGGACCTGTTCAGCACACAATCACCTTTACATTGGTGCATCCATCGTTGCTTTCACTGCTCCCTTTCATACAGGAAAAGCATTTGAATGGAATCAGTCCAGAGCCTGCTCTCTGCTGCGCAGCAACACAGTCAGCACAGAATGAACAGTGGCATCTGCTCCCACAGCAGAAGAACCAGCAGGGAAAGCTAGTGCTGGGCCTCTTCAGCACACAGGCTGCTTTGCAACGGTGTCACCATCATTGCAGTCTCTCCTCGGTTTCATACCTAAAAGTCCATTTGAATCCAAATTCTCAGCTGGTCTCTCTCAGCTGCAGGCAGCACAGTGAGTACAGCACGAACGTTTGGCCTCTGCTCCCACAGCAGAAGAGCCAGGAGGGAAAGCTGGTGCTGGACCTGTTCAGCACACAATCACCTTTACATTGGTGCATCCATCGTTGCTTTCACTGCTCCCTTTCATACAGGAAAAGCATTTGAATGGAATCAGTCCACAGCCTGCTCTCTGCTGGCAGCAACACAGCACAGAATGAACAGTGGCATCTGCTCCCACAGCAGAAGAACCAGCAGGGAAAGCTGGTGCTGGGCCTCTTCAGCACACAGGCTGCTTTGCAACGGTGTCACCATCATTGCAGTCTCTCCTCGGTTTCATACCTAAAAGTCCATTTGAATCCAAATTCTCAGCTGGTCTCTCTCAGCTGCAGGCAGCACAGTGAGTACAGCACGAACGTTTGGCTTCTGCTCCCACAGCAGAAGTGCCAGGAGGGAAAGCTTGTGCTGGACCTGTTCAGCACACAATCACCTTTACATTGGTGCATCCATCGTTGCTTTCACTGCTCCCTTTCATACAGGAAAAGCATTTGAATGGAATCAGTTCAGAGCCTGCTCTCTGCTGCGCAGCAACACAGTCAGCACAGAATGAACAGTGGCATCTGCTCCCACAGCAGAAGAACCAGCAGGGAAAGCTAGTGCTGGGCCTCTTCAGCACACAGGCTGCTTTGCAACGGTGTCACCATCATTGCAGTCTCTCCTCGGTTTCATACCTAAAAGTCCATTTCAATCCAAATTCTCAGCTGGTCGCTTTCAGCTGCCCAGCAGCACAGTGAGTACAGCACGAACGTTTGGCTTCTGCTCCCACAGCAGAAGAGCCAGGATTGAAAGCTTGTGCTGGACCTGTTCAGCACACAATCACCTTTACATTGGTGCATCCATCGTTGCTTTCACTGCTCCCTTTCATACAGGAAAAGCATTTGAATGGAATCAGTTCAGAGCCTGCTCTCTGCTGGCAGCAACACAGCACAGAATGAACAGTGGCATCTGCTCCCACAGCAGAAGAACCAGCAGGGAAAGCTAGTGCTGGGCCTCTTCAGCACACAGGCTGCTTTGCAACGGTGTCACCATCATTGCAGTCTCTCCTCGGTTTCATACCTAAAACTCCATTTGAATCCAAATTCTCAGCTGGTCGCTCTCAGCTGCCCAGCAGCACAGTGAGTACAGCACGAACGTTTGGCTTCTGCTCCCACAGCAGAAGAGCCAGGATTGAAAGCTTGTGCTGGACCTGTTCAGCACACAATCACCTTTACATTGGTGCATCCATCGTTGCTTTCACTGCTCCCTTTCATACAGGAAAAGCATTTGAATGGAATCAGTTCAGAGCCTGCTCTCTGCTGCGCAGCAACACAGTCAGCACAGAATGAACAGTGGCATCTGCTCCCACAGCAGAAGAACCAGCAGGGAAAGCTAGTGCTGGGCCTCTTCAGCACACAGGCTGCTTTGCAACGGTGTCACCATCATTGCAGTCTCTCCTCGGTTTCATACCTAAAACTCCATTTGAATCCAAATTCTCAGCTGGTCGCTCTCAGCTGCCCAGCAGCACAGTGAGTACAGCACGAACGTTTGGCTTCTGCTCCCACAGCAGAAGAGCCAGGATTGAAAGCTTGTGCTGGACCTGTTCAGCACACAATCACCTTTACATTGGTGCATCCATCGTTGCTTTCACTGCTCCCTTTCATACAGGAAAAGCATTTGAATGGAATCAGTTCAGAGCCTGCTCTCTGCTGCGCAGCAACACAGTCAGCACAGAATGAACAGTGGCATCTGCTCCCACAGCAGAAGAACCAGCAGGGAAAGCTAGTGCTGGGCCTCTTCAGCACACAGGCTGCTTTGCAACGGTGTCACCATCATTGCAGTCTCTCCTCGGTTTCATACCTAAAACTCCATTTGAATCCAAATTCTCAGCTGGTCTCTCTCAGCTGCAGGCAGCACAGTGAGTACAGCACGAACGTTTGGCTTCTGCTCCCACAGCAGAAGAGCCAGGATTGAAAGCTTGTGCTGGACCTGTTCAGCACACAATCACCTTTACATTGGTGCATCCATCGTTGCTTTCACTGCTCCCTTTCATACAGGAAAAGCATTTGAATGGAATCAGTTCAGAGCCTGCTCTCTGCTGCGCAGCAACACAGTCAGCACAGAATGAACAGTGGCATCTGCTCCCACAGCAGAAGAACCAGCAGGGAAAGCTAGTGCTGGGCCTCTTCAGCACACAGGCTGCTTTGCAACGGTGTCACCCTCATTGCAGT
>NW_026915798.1:0-79233 GCF_034315485.1 Pezoporus occidentalis | reverse complement strand
ACGCTTATTTGACCAATTGTATACTAGTTGCTGTGTGCTACAAGTATATGTATCCAATTATAATACAGCAAGCTATTGTAAGCAGATGCAGACTATAGTATAAAAAGGATAGATGCTTTGTAATAAATGGCTTTGGTCTGATCACATTGATCTCTGACTGAGTCCATTTTCTGCAGCAGGGCACGTATATTCAATGTCTTTGTTTACTGCTGGACTTTGGGTTTGTGGCCTATTGATAGCAGCAGAGGTGAACAGCGTTGCTGTCACCACCTGCACATCTTCCCCTCTGTGTTTCATGAGGCTTAGATGAGAGAAATCCTCATTATTTGGCTGTTAAATCAGAGATCTGAGCAAAGGGAACAGGCTGGCATGGCTCTCTTATCCTGTAAACTGGTGAACAAGGGTGTCCTCAGTCAAAAGCAGATGTAAGGTATATAAATATGCTGAGGATTAGGATTAGCTTTGGCAAGATGTGGCCTGTTAGATCTGGCCACCGATGGTATTATTGTGGCAGTGTCTATGGCAAGCAAAATCCATTTAACAGAGAGATCATGATTAACAGCCTTATCTTGTGGAAAATCGTAAATGGGCAAACCCCTGGTATGGAATCTTGCTCAAATATGAGAAAGGTTGCAGTGTGCAAATCCTCATTCCTGGTTTAAGCTACACCATGGGAACTGGGCAGTGTAAGGTAAAAAACCCACCTATAGTGGACTTCCTTGGGAAAGCTGGAGGGGGTTTGGTGCTGTGTTTGCACTAGAATCATAGAATCACAGAATGACTGGGGTTGGAAGGGACCTTAAAGCTCATCCAGCTCCAACTCCCTGCTATGGGCAGAGACACCTTCCACTAGACCAGGTTGCTCCAAGCACCATACAACCTGGCCTTGAACACTGCCAGGGATGGGGCAGCCACAGCTTCTCTGGGCAACCTGTGCCAGGGCCTCAGCACCCTCACAGGAAACAACTTCTGCCTCAGATCTCATCTCAATCTCCCCTCTGTCAGGTTAAAGTCATTCCCCCTTGTCCTATCCCTTGGGGTCGGGGGCACAAGACACAGGACTCTGAGCCCTGAGGTCTCATTGAACAGGGGATGCACTAACTAGTTTGTCCTTGATTTTTGTCTTCAGTTATCTCTATTTTTCAGCAGATCTATTTTCTCTGCCCTGGCAGCAAGGGGAAAGGGCTGTATTTCCTTCTTTTTCCCTTAAAGATTCTTTTTCTTCTCCCAGCTTTTGCAGAACGATACAGCTCTGCACCTGAGCCAAGGCCTCCCGCACCAGCTGCAATGCTGGTTTCAGGTTATAGGCAGAGCATCTCAGACTGCAGCAGAATTAACTCCAGTATGCCTTGGGTGAGCTTGCCTGGCTGAGCAGCAATTTCCACTGGCTCCCATGAAACACAGCAGTGCCTCTGCACATTGTGCTGTGTAGGAAAGCCAATTGCTTGCAGCCATTGTGTGAAGCTGAAGGAAGAATAATGACATATTTCCACATTCTGGGAACACACTGGGAGTCCTACAAGCTTTCAGGGGTGGCTGAAGTGGAAAATGTAGCTTATTGTTTTACCACTCCTTATTAGGGATAAATGGATTTTTAGCACTGAATATGCAAACAACTAAGGAACTTCCATTTGTGGGGCAGGTGAAGAGGTAGGAACAGGTCTGTGCAGCCCTCCCCAGCTCTCCGGCCAGCCAGTGCCATGTCCTGGTGAATTCCCAGCCCAGCACCATGTGGGAACGTGACCAACAGGTTGAAGGAGGTGATCCTGCCCCTCTACTCTGCTCTTGTGAGACCTCACCTGGAGTATTGTGTGCAGTTCTGGTGTCCTCAACATAAAAAGGACATGGAACTGTTGGAACAAGTCCAGAGAAGGGCCACGAGGATGATCAGGGGACTGGAGCACCTCCTGTATGAAGACAGGCTGAGAAAGTTGGGGCTGTTCAGCCTGGAGAAGAGAAGGCTGCGTGGAGACCTCATAGCAGTCTTCCAGTATCTGATGGGGGCCTGTAGGGGTGCTGGGGAGGGACTCTTCATTAGAGACTGTAGTGACAGAACAAGGGGTAACGGGTTAAAACTTAAACAGGGGAAGTTTAGATTGGATATAAGGAGGAAATTCTTTCCTGTTAGGGTGTTGAGGCACTGGAATAGGTTACCCAGGGAGGTTGTGAATGCTCCATCCCTGGCAGTGTTCAAGACCAGGTTGGACGAGGCCTTGGGTGTTATGGTTTAGTGAGAGGTGTCCCTGCCCACAGCAGGGGGGTTGGAACTAGATGATCTGAAGGTCCTTTCCGACCCTAACGATTCTATGATTCTATGATTCTATGTTTTAGAAAGGGGCACCTGTGGGGCTATTCCCTCCTTGAAGGGAGCTCCTGATTTCTTTATGGGAGCATTGTGCAGCATCTGGGACTGTTCCCAGGAGAGTACGGTCCCATCTTGGTCCCCCAAGATGCTCTGCAACATCTCCCCATCTAGCCTTGAACCTTCTGCAAGCTGCCAGGGAGGAATGAGCTGAGTTTGGTACTACGTCCTCAGCCCAAAACCCCACATTTCTGGGGACATGAGGCCATCAGGAGACATCTGGCCAGAATGGATGCTGACCTTTCCTGGATACTGGGGGCTGTGTGCTTGGAATAGAGGGATCCCATTCATTCTCACTCTTTCCAATGGTTTTCTGCCAAGAGAGAGACCAGCTGCTCCCCTTTCCTATTCCTCAATGCACAGCCAGACAAGGATGTGGTGAACTCTGCTCTACCAGTAGCAGCCCCCTTCGTGGGGCACCTTTAAAATGCAGGGAATGGGGCTTAAAAAGGAAAATGAAAACATTTCCTGGGTCATGAAGGCAGTGTTCTGTCCATCACCATAATGCCTTGAGCAGCAGTTTATCCTCAGATGCAATGCTGGGCATCAAGTTGGGGTTTTGCTGAAGTGAATCATGGACTGCCAGGTTGGAAGGGACCTCAAGGATCATCTGGCCCTCATCTGACCTAAACTTCCCCTGTTTAAGTTTTATCCTGTTACCCCTTGTCCTATCACTACAGTCCCTAATAAAGAGTCCCTCTCCAGCATCCTTATAGGCCCCCTTCAGATACTGGAAGGCTGCTATGAGGTCTCCACGCAGCCTTCTCTTCTCCAGGCTGAACAGCCCCAACTTTCTCAGCCTGTCTTCGTAAGACAGGAAGCTGTGAATGCTCCACCCCGGCAGTGTTCAGGTTGGACAGTCTTGGGCGACATAGTCTAGTGTGAGGTGTTCCTGCCCATAGTGGGAGGTTTGGAACTGAATGATCCTAAGGTCCTTTCCAACCCTCACTGTTCTATGATTCTATGATTCTGCTGCATGCACGGAGCAAGGCTCGCTTGTTGTGCCTGAGGCCCATGCACAGGCAGCAGCCAAGTCTGCCCCTTCCAGACCCCCTGTCTCAAGGGCTGGTGTAACAGAGGGCACAGCACAGCGGGAGGCTCTTGAATGCAGCATAGCTGCAGACAGAGGCCTGCCCTGAGATAGCTCCACACTTGAGCATCCGGCTGCAGGAGTCCCCGCTGCAGGCACCACGCTTGTCCCATGCCTCAGCCCGTGTCTTGCTCACACCTTACGATGCAATAAAAACACCTTACAAGTAACACAAGCCAAGCTGCCAAATTAACACAGATTAAGCACAGATGCTGCTTGTTAATTTGCCTGAGGGTCTGAGGCAGGGCATTTTAGGAGCATGACTGTGACTGCATTTCTGCATGGTTAGAGCAGGGAGGAGATTGCCACATGCTTTGCAAAAGTAACCGCTGCAGCACCCTGGTGTGAACAAGACATGGGGCACCGAACTCATCTGAAATTCCCATCTGTTTGCCTTGATCTGCAGCTGGCCCAGCAGCACTGTGATTTTTACTGGGACAGGAGGGGGACGCTGTACATCCATCCCTTCTTTGTGCTGCCTGTGAAGGAGAAGGAGAGATACCCACATCCACTTGACATGTGAGTACCAATGTCACTGTGGATAGTCCCTGGGATGTGGTGGCACCCAGTTCCCAGGGCTAGTGGGACTAAACCAGAGAGGTCTTGGGGAGAGCCAGCCCTGCACTGATCCTCCTTCACCCAAACCTTCCTTCCTAACAAAAATGTGAGCAGAAGAAACCAGATTAACCTGAAAGGAAAGAATAGGTGGGCAGAGTGCCAAGCTTTGAGGCTTTTTTCTCAGTTTAGAAATCCCAGTTGTTTTGTGTGGTTTTGGGTTCTTTTTTAAGCAAGCAACCTCCTGGCTGTGTGTTTGTTATTCATTTCAAAGCCCTCACAAAGCTCTTTAGCAACAAAACATGTGAGCTGGCCAAAGGTGAGTCCCCTGGGCTGCCCACTGACCACCCAAGCCATCACAAATAAGCGAGGTCTCCAAGTCACTAGGGCCCTGAATTGATGGGGTAATCCCAACCCCATCCCATAGCTGCCTCCTGCCTCCCCGTAGCTGGGCATAGGCAGTGCTGGGGTTCCTCTCCTCCAAGCTGAGAGATCCAGTCCTCTGCTGACTATGTGCCTCCACAATACGGGGCCTTGGAGAGGGGAGGAGGTCATAGAAACTGAAAGACAAAAAGAAGACATTAGTGAGCAAAGCTCCTCGGTATTCCTTATCCCTCCTAGATCTCCATTTATCTTCCTCGTGGAAGAGCTGTGGTGGCTATGAGCAGCCTCAAAACACCTCACTGAGAGAGTCATAGGGCATCTTCTCTTCCTGGGGATGTCAGGGTGGGTGCTGCAGAGGTTGGACCACGCAGAGGAGCTTGTCAGCATCTCTGGGGCACAAGGGTGGACAGAAGTAGGCAGAGCACTGCTGAAATGTGGATTAGGGAGCTGGATATTTTTCACCACGCAGTGAAGATAGAAATAAACTGAAACAGAGGAAGCTCAGGTTAGATAAAAGGAAGAAGTTCTTTACTGTGAGGGTGGTGAGACACTGGAACAGGTTGCAAAAATAAGTGGTAAATGTTCCATCCCTGGCAGTGCTCACAGCCAGATCTGATAGACCCTTGGGTGACATGTTCTAGTGTGAGGTGTCCCTGCCCATGGCAAAGGGTTGGAACTGGATGATTTTCAGGTCCTTTCCAACCCAAACCATTCTGTGATTCTATGAAATAGTCATAAATAATTTTTATCAAGAATAAAGGGAAAGGAAGCTTTGTGGGGATGTGGAGTAGTGCAGACCCAGCCCAAATTCAGGGAACAACAGGGCCAAACTCCTGCAGAAAGACTTTGCATCTCCCCAGTGGGCAAACTCAACTGAGACTGTCTAAGTTCACAGACATGGGCTGTGCATTACTGGCTGTTGTGCCCTGTGGCACAGCCCAGCATCATGTCCCACCACCCTTTTGGGTGGACACCCATGGCACTGACAGCCCCCACTGCCCTGCTCAACTCCAGAGGAGCTGAATGTATTGCTCTCCACTGGCATCCCAAATTCCCTCTTGCCTTGAGCTCTGAGCACCATAATGCCCCCCTGGGATGGTTACCCTGGACCTGAAATGTGCTGAAAAGGCACCTGCGATGCTGCCAGCCCAGGACCGAGAGTTCAGCTGGGGTGAGAAGCAGCTAGACCCAGCGCCATCACAAATCCGTGGGTGCCCTCTAGTGCTGTCTTCCTGTGGCTCAACAGGAGTGTAAAATGTGACGAAAAAAAACCCCACAAACCCTTCTGTCATCTTCAGAGGTCTCCAGGTCAAATATTTCCTTTGTATCTGGCTGGGTCTGCCTGTGTTGTAGCTTGTGCCATCACTGCTCCTGTCAGCCGTGCACCTCGAAATTCAAGGTGCATCCTCCAGTTTCTTACATGTCTACATCTTCTAGATGGTCTCATCTCTGCTACCTGCCGTAAGGTAGCTGTAGACAATAACAAGATCCCCCTTTGCCTTTTTCTCTCAAGGCTGGACAACCCAGCTCTCTTCCTGTCTTTCTACACAGAATCACAGAATGGTTTGGGTTGAAAGGGACCTTAAAGCTCATCCAGTTCCAATCCCTGCCATGAGCAGGGACACCTTCCACTAGACCAGGTTGCTCCAAGCCCCGTCCAACCTGGCTTTGAACACTGCCAGGGATGGGGCAGCCACAGCTTCTCTGGGCAGCCTGTCAGTGCACTGCAGACACCAACCAGGGCAGCTGATTATGCCTCTGCCTCTCTGGCTGCTGTCCCGCTTGCACAGCCCAGGAGGTGGCTGGATCCCCCTTGCTACAAGATGGGAAGTGATGGTGGTGCTGCCAGCACAGCAGTGAGGTTGGCTATGGGCAGGTCTGGAAACCTGTGAATGTGCAAAACTTTGTGTGTGGAGCTCTGTGAAGCTGTTTAAAAGAGAGGTTCATTGATGGGGATGGAGCACTTCGTTTAAGATGTGTGCTGTGGCTGTCCACGCTGGCTTGTGGTTTCTTATCACGTCTTCACTGCCCATCTAATACAAACAGGAGAGTGGGAGGCTGTCCTTCACACAGGCCAGGTTTCATGGGAAGGCAGAGTAATGTGTAGGATGAGGATAGATGAAAGTGGATGAAATAAAACAGATGGTGTCGGGGCCATGAGCGCATCCCCCTTACAGGAGTTTAGCTGACAGAGACCAAGGCCAGCCTTGGTGCTGATATGAGCAAAGCTGGAGGTGATGCTGATACCTCCTTTCCTTTGGGATCTGCTTTTAATCACCAGCCCCTGCTTTTGCAGCTGTGCCACAGCTGGCTCAGCGCCCAGTCTTGGACCTCCTCCACTCCAACATGGACCAGGCTTTGAGCTTGGTCCCAGATGTACCTCACTGCCAGGTGGCCTGGGGCTGCCCTGGCCACAATCTCCAGACCTGCTCCTGACCCTGACTGGCTGCTATGTACCCCTGCTCCTTGCTGCTGAGGAGCTTGTTCTTCCCGACCCATGTCAACAGAAGTGATTTGACTTTGACCAGCCCCTGGGGGACAGGCAATGTGACCCCAAAGCAGCACAAGTGGTGCTGGTGTTTAAAACAATCTGTATTTTTTCTCTATCCCTTCAAACACTTACCCATCCCTGTGGTCCCTCCTCGTGCAGATATGTGACTGAACCCATGTGGGTAATGTCAATAAGCAGGGCTGTTTGTACATTAGTATTTGTGGCCTGGAGGTCGGGGGTGTTTGCAAACAGGAGAGCACAGCTTGGCCTTGCAGCATCAGTTCTGAATGCGGCATAGGCAAAATCTCCCAATTCTGCCTTTGTTTTCCTTATGTTTAACAATAAGCAATACCTGTTCTAATGCAATTGGTGACATCAAGGCTTTGGGTGATCTGCAGAGCTCAGGAATATTAGAATCCTTGAATCCTATAATCCCAGGTTGGAAGGGACTTCAAAGGTCATCTGGTCCAACCTTTCTCGGCAAAGCACAACCTAGATTAGATGCTCCAGCAGTATGTCCAGCTGAATCTTAACAGTGTTCAATATTGGGGAATCCAACTTCTTTTAGTGGGACAACGCTGCAAGCTCACCTGCTTCTGCAGCTCTACCGGGGTGAGCAGTGCTGGGCTGTGGGTACCCCAGTGCCCTCAAGCACACCCGTAGGACTGAGCACTACCTGCACCTCTACATCTCTAACTATCCTTGGTGTTCTGCTGCTCCCCAGCCCACTGCTCAGCGCAAAGACCCACTGGCATTTGAGGCGAGTGTCACCTCTGAATGTTCAGACCTACCAGACCTTCCCCTCAGGGAAGAGAATCAGCACCGAGGAAAGACAGAACCAAAACACCTATTTTGAGTACCGAGCCTAAGCAGTGGCATCCAGTCTGCCCCCGGTGGAAACCTTGTTTTCCAGCGGGGAGAGAAATAACGCGAAAACAAAGGAGAAAGAACTTGCTGTCTCAGTGTCATGAATGAGTTTAGTGTCACCTAAAGAATCATCATCAAAGTTATTAGCAAAAGTAGTTTTAATATGAATTTCTAAATTGTGGCCTAACAAAGTCTGATAGCAAGGTTCACTCTATTACTTACTATGTGGATGGAACGTACAGACAAAAATTCAGTTAGAATTGAGCTATAATGATTTACACAGAGACCAGAAATGCAAAAGGGTAGGGAAGACCCTCCCACTGATCATGAGGTTCAGAGTAGATCCCCTTGCTTTAGGTACAGCTAAATCCAATCTTAGTCCCAGCCTAGGTCAATGGTTTGTGTCTCATGGAACAAATAAGAGGAAATCCTCCAATTGAGTTGCAAGGTTCAAAGTGGACCCCTTTTGCTTTCTAAATTCCTGATAGAGTTTGGGTAAAGCTAAAGCCAGTCTTGGTCCCAGACTTGATCAACAGTTTGTGTCTACAGGGTTACATGTATAATCAGTTAGGGTCGCCTAAAGGATCACTGTCGAAGATATTGGTGAAAGGTGATCTCGATATGATGTTGTAAAAGTACCAATTCACCACAGATGGGATTTTTACACTTTTGACCTAACAGCAGTCTACGGTTCTAAGATGGATCACAAGATCCAGGAGCTGTCTAAGGTTATTCATAATTTAAGGTGGATCACAAAATTTAGTCAAGGTCCATCACTGACTAATTTAACACAAGGTGAGACAATAGTGTTTACTACAGTCACAACAGTGACTTAATTACAGATCTGAGGTGACAACATTCATGCTATAGTTGCTATAGAGTATCTGAATCAAGTTACTCACACATGCACACAAACGCAAAGAGGTACGTATGTATATGTGTGTGTATATATGTATGCATGTATAAAAGTATACCCGCTGAACATTCCACTTGAGTGCAGTGAAATATTCACATCAAATGTCTTGCCATATCTCAAGGGGCAAGGAGGAGAGGGGAGTCTTCAGCTCAGGCTCCACCATCAGCTTTTGGTGACAGTCCTCCAGACTTTGCACAATTGAAATAGCTGCTCAGAGGGAAATGCTGTCACAGCCCACTGAATCCCAGGGGAGCTCAAAGGGCCTTTCTCAGGACTACTCTTTGTACGGTCACAAGATGATTTACTTTAGTCATCCGTAAATTTCCGACCTGGCCACAATCCAAGCTGGTAATTACTGGAATTTTCAAAATTCCAGTAACTGTGGTACCATTCCTCTCAGGCTACAACCAAGGTGAGGAATGTTCCAGGGCTGTCAGGGGGTGACTGATTATCCCTGCTTTCACTTCCCACCTTGGCCAGGCAACAGGCATCCCTCGTACAGTCAGTGCCTCCTGCCTTAACCATGCACGAGTGCCTGGTACGGACAAGGGACGCTTCACTGCCAAACTCACAACACAAAGGACGTGACCTGCCTGGATTTCCTGAGGTCATACAGCTGCCAAGAGGAGGTGGGAGGAAGAAATGCACCACCACACTTCAGCTTTGTGTGCTACGGGGACCAGCCAGGATGCTCTTTATCCACGGCCTATAAGGAGAGGGGGCAGCTGCCCACCACAGACCTCCTCTTGTGATTTGGGATGAGCAATGGGCTGAGGAGAGATTGAGGATAAACAGGGGATTAGCTCAGTTTGATGTGGTCACTGTCAGGCAGGCAAAATGTCCCTGCTCAGCTCTTGGCTGTGCATGCTGGTGCATCACCGGGGTGGAAGGGCAGCTCTGCCTTGGTCAAGGCTCTGCTTGCAGCAGTGGGAGGTCACCCAGGATCCTCTTACCTGGAATACCAGTTGCAATGGTGGGGAAGAAGACCACATGGACTTCAGAGTAGTCACCAGTGACCTCAGACAGGGTCTCAGCCTGCAGACTGCATCCGTTGTAATGAAGACTAGGTTGCAGTAGTACAATGTCCCAGTGCAAGCAAGGGGCAGTGCACAGCCCTATCCCTGCTTAATTTATTTGAGCAGATGCATTTTCTCCTGTGATTTTGAATGTGGGTGGCATGGCAGGGCATGGACAGTCTGTCACTGATGCTGACAACCAGAGTTCTGCCCTCATGTGCCACCCATCCATAAGGGCATGTGGTGCCTTTGCGCCACTAGCCTCTTTGCAAACTGTGCTCACATTGGAGAGACAACTGCTTACCTCTGAAAAGCATTTCTCTGAGTGTCAGCCTGTGCCCTTTACCCATAGGGCTGGAGAAAGGGTCTTGACCCCCTTCTGAACCATTATGAGTGGAGCTCCATCTCCCACCTTATCTCAGAGCTGCTGAGAGGGAAGGCAGAGGCAGGAACTCCAGCCACATCCCGGGGTGCTTTCCTACTCTTCAGGTTCATAACCAGACTCCTGTCTGATTCCATACCTGATTCAAAACACAAAAGTACCCCAGCAATAAGGGGCTCTTTGTAGCAGCTATTTTGGAAACCCAGAGACAGGTTTTTTTTTTAATAGCTTTTTATTTACCTTTCCCCCCACTCACTGACATCTGAAGTGAAATAACCCTTTTAAACTTATCTCCTCATCACTCCCCAGCCAGCACATTTCATGCACTTAGAGCAAGCTGATGGGAACTAACTACTGCAGCACTTCAAAAGCCTGGGTTTAACTCACCAAGGAAAGCCCTCATGTATTTTAGTGCATTACTAAAATCACTTTATACTCCTGCCAGGTCATCATTCACGGTGAGACAGAGTTGTGCTTGCTTTGTAGGGCTTGTTCCTTGGCCAAGAACAACCAGGCAGCATTTACGGTGTGGGGAGAGGATGTGTGCAGGAGCCACAAAGAAGAAAGTCACTTTGAGCCAGTGGTGCAAAGGCCAAACAGTAAGAGACATCTGTTTATTTGAACTGCAAGACAAAATTCATGAAGGGCATCGCTTCCACCAAATTTCATTTGCCTCTTTGGAAAGGCCTTGCATGTTGCCTCTGACATGGCTGCTGAGGTGTCCCTTGTCTGAGTGCTGCATCATACATTGGACCCCTGAGTTAAAGAGGCAGTTTGAGATCTTTAGTGCAGAAGGTCAGGCTGTGTGGAGACCAGCCACTCGCATGGGTCACCCCTGCCAGGCCCAGGGTCTGACTCTGAAATTGCTTTTATGCACCCAGAGCGATGCTGCAGGCGTGGGACCTGAGCATTTGCCCACCTGCCTGTGCTGCACAATAGAGCTTGGGTATCTCAGCCCTCACTCCCCTCCCAGGAGCTCTCCGGTGGATTTGAGGGGGGTTGCTGGCTTCATGGAGCTCCTTTGCCTCTTCTCCTGGGCTAATAGCTCCTACCCGAGGTAGATGAGCCCAAATCTTCCTTCACTGATGGCTCTGGACCACAGCCAACCCAGAGTCTAATATTTTAAACGCCAAGTGAGGACTTTTTTACCTTTTCATTGCCATTTCACATTCATGTGAGTCCCTTTTGCAGCTCCTCACTATCAGTCTGAGCCCCTCACCACCAACCCCGCTCCCTGCAGACGTTGGAGTTGCTCCACAGCCTTGTCCTTGAAGCTTCCTGCAGCTCCCCTGCACATCGAAGCCAGTGCTGCAAATAAATCTCTCTTGTTTTCTTTGCTCTGGCCAAGACTTCCAAGACAGACTCATCCATCCAGCCACCCCAGCATGTACAGAAACCCCTTCTCTTTACGTCATGCCCAGTACGGTCCAAGCACCAAACCCTGCAAGGTGGCTCCCATCATGGGGAAACCTCTCCCTCTTCCCCTGGTCCATTAAACACGGTGGGAGCACACAGGGGTTATCAAGCCACGTCCTCAGAAAAGGACTCATTTGCCACCAGGTCTCCTGGCAGGGCTGCCTGTCAGAGAGCTGGCAGCAGAGAGGATCTTACCATAAACACCCGATGTGGGGAGTATTTTTAGCCTGGGACATGTTTTGTCACTGCCTGGCACATCCTCGAACAGTGCGTGGCAAGAGTGATCTGCAGGCAGGGAAAAGAGGGTGGCCTGAATACACCCTGTGGGGTGTGAGTACAGGAAAGCAGATGAAAACAGATGCAAAAGAATCTCATTGTGAAGAAACCTTCCTGAGAACATCACAGTGGGTTTGCAAGCTTTAAACCATGATGGAAATTATTGCATCCTGTGTAATGGAGGCAAGGAACACCTCAATGACTTTCCTGGCTCCTTCTCCCTCCACTTCCCTGGCACACCAGTGAAGGCACTAAGAATACCTTGGCTTTTCCAGGACACATTTCAAACAGCCAGTTCTGTTGACCCTGTTTCAGTAGCCCTTTAACGCAAAGACAAATGGAAATGTTTTCAGCATATTTTGACAGGGGCCTGTAGGGACAGGACAAGGGGGAATGGCTTTAACCTGACAGAGGGGAGATTGAGATGAGATCTGAGGCAGAAGTTGTTCCCTGTGAGGGTGGTGAGGCCCTGGCACAGGTTGCCCAGAGAAGCTGTGGCTGCCCCATCCCTGGCAGTGTTCAAGGCCACGCTGGGCAGGGCTTGGAGCAACCTGGTCTAGTGGAAGCTGTCCCTGTCTGTGGCAGTGTTTGGAACTGGGTGAGTTTTGAGGCCCCTTCCCACCCAAATCATTCTATGATTATGCAGCAAATGGGTTGGCCCCAGCAGTGCATGATATGCCAGGGTGACAACCATAGGGAAATGAGGAATAACATGATCCTGAAAAAGCACATATATTTTTGGCTATTTAGAGCTGTAAAATTCTTCTTAGGATACGAAGCAAATTAAAGCCACGGCAAGGTTTTACCCTTAAAGCCTCTCTCAGGGTTCCTGCCCTTTTCATGTACTCATCGGGGCTTTGATGATCACGCACCTTTGCTCTGTAGCCCTGACATCCCACAGGCAGTGTTGGAGCAAGAATGAGACCAGGCTGCTGGACTGATGCTGCTGGTGGAAGCAGCCTCCCTCACCCGCCAACAATTCCATGCCTTGTTTCCAAAGCAGAAGACATCTGCCTTACAGCAGGGTGTCTGTCCTGCTGCTGCTGGGGCCAAACTGTCCTGCTGGGCGGGGGACTTCTTCCCTTTGATTCTTCCTTTAGAGGGCACCAGCAGCCTGCAAACCGTGCTGCATGGTCAGCGTGGTCAGGCGGAAGGCGAGTTACGGGACCCCGAGTCCTTAGGGCTGGTTTCTGAGCTGGCTGCTTGCATAGACACTGAATTTACCTTGCATCTCCACTCAGCTCTTGCCCCTTGCTGGCACCACGGTGCTGTGGGGCAGCAGCGGTGCTTTGCTCAGTGCTGCCCTTGGTGCAGGGACATGCCATGGATGTGTGGGCAAGGAAGGGGACAGCTGCTTCTCCTGCCTCAGTTTCCTGTATCCCCTTCCTCGTTCGTTTGGACTGCGCAACCAGGGACTTTCCTGTGTGTGCAGGAAGCCTGAGGCAATAGATCCCATGGGGACAATGACAGCTTGTATGGGACCTACGCTCAGGCATCCCTCCTGCGCCTGGCCTGGGGCCAGGGTCGGTTACAAGGGAAGAACAAGGTAGTAACAATGGAGTGCTTGGGGGGTAGAGACAAGCTCCAGTTTGCAAAACCCAGCTGCATTTTCCAGCTGCTTTGGCTCCCAGCCCTCTGAGATGGTGTTGGTGTCTGCAGGGAGCAGGTGCCTGCAGAGAAGGGAAAGCCAAAAACTCCACTGAAGGACAGGGACCCCCAAGGGGCTATGACTGCCTGGGACTGTGATGGCTCAGCTGTGTCTGGGATTAAAAACCACCTCCCAAGCAAGGCTCTTGGATGTCCCTGGCACAGTGGGAGGTAGTTTTCCTTTGCAGAGGCACAGCCCTGACAACCCGGCCATGATGGGGAGGAAGCAGAGAAGGAAAAGCAGCCAGGTTAGAAATAAAGGAATCATAGAATCTTAGAAACCCAGCTTGGTAGGGACTTAAAGGATTGTATAGTCCAACATTCCTAGGCAAAACATGACTGAGACCATGTCCAGTTGTACCTTAGGTATCCAGTGTTGAGGAGTCCAATGCTTCCCTGAGGACATTATTCCGGTGAATGGTTGTTCTCATGGTGAAAAGTTTTTGTCTTGTGTCCAGTCAGAATCTCCCCAGGAGCAACTTGTGCCCATCACCCGTTTTCTTTTCCATGGGACTCCTTGTCAAAGGGGAGTCTCCCTCTTTTTTCTATCCACCCTTTAAATACTGGAACAAGGGGATAAGGTCTCCCCTAGCCTTCTCGTCTCCAGGCTGAGCAAGCTCAGCTCTCTCAGCCTTTCCTCACACAGCTGCCCAGTGCTTGGATCATCTTTGTGGCCTTCTCTGAACCCTCTCCAGCCCGTCCACGTCTTTTGTGTACAGTGAGGACCAAAACTGGAGGCAGTATTCCTGGTGTGTCCTGACAAGCTCTGACCAGAGTGGGAGCATCCTCTCTGCAGGGAAAGCCTGGGGCAGGATATGAAGATAGCCTTGAAACAGCCTGAGATAGCTGAAGTTCATGGGGGCAAATGTGTTCAAACAAACCCCCTTCATTGGCCCTTTCATGTTGAGCTCCCCTGGAAAATTCCATTGGGCTGACACTGACCAATCTCCTCAGCAAGTGCTGGTGTGGTGGGTTACATGTACACCGCATTAGAGACACAAGAAACCTGCTGGGGGGTGTCCTGTGAGGAGGAGCTGGTAGGCTGCAATAGCATGGAGGTGGAGGTGCTGGGGGCAGGTCCCCTATCCCAGTATGCTCCATAGAGAAGCCAGGCATAGCCCCAGGGACCTGGCCTGGACACCAGCAACAGTTCACTGAAGCTGAAGTACTGAGAGAACAAACCAAAACATGTAGCGCTCCAGGGACCAGAGTTTTCCAGAAGAAATTTACTTCGCTGGAAAAGCTCCAACCATCAAAAGGACGATGTAGGGATAAAATCCAAAGTGTCAGGGAGGACTATATAAGGCGGTGCGTGGATGGTACAATGTCATCAGTCATTAAAACATGCTAGGGAGCCCTGAGGTGCTCTGCTACAGCAGAAATCTGAGGGCAATTGCCTCAAATGCAACGCTGGTGTTGCTGGGAGCACACTGTGATTTCCAGGGCCCGGGGCTGGTGGACCACCACTGGGTTGAGGAGGAGGAACGTGGCCACAGTCACGGCATTTGTAGGGAAGAGGCGCATGCTGACAGGGACAGTGCAAGTGTCACTGACAAACCTTGTATCCACAGAGAGTGAAATCCTCGTTAAAATTAAGGGACAAGCCAAGCATCCTCCTGCAGCCCTAGGGAAGGGGACACCAGCTCCTTCATGCTGTGGGTGGAGGTGCTCCTCTACCCTGAGTGAGGTTGTATGTCAGGGTGCAGCATGGCTTGTGGCTGTGGTTTGAGGATCATAGGGTTAATACCATTGTTCCTGGGTGCTGCTCCTCCGGGCAGCATTGGTCACGTTGGAGGGTGGCTGCTGTTGAGCAGCGAAAGGTGAGGAGTGCTCATCTCAGCTCAGACATCTCTGGATGCCAGCATGGGGACATGGCACTGAGATCTGTGTGCTGCTGGGCTGGCTGCACTGGCTCCTCTCATGCTCCCTTTGACGTGTCTGTAATACTCAGGGGCTGGAGAAGCAATGTGCCTGGACATGCCCAGACATCTTCTTACGTATCAGTGTCCTTTCCATCTCTAAAAATGGCCCTAGTTGGTGTAGATTGGCTCTGGGTGAGCCAGAAGGTGGATTTCTCCCACTAGTTCAGGCCCAAGCTCTAGGGTGGATCTAGCCCATGGTGAGGACCATTTCCTATTTCTCTCCTTCACGTGGCCCTGAGCCTGCAGACCTTACACTCCTCTGAGCTGCCTCTTTTCTGGGTAGAAGAGGTCCTTCCTCCCCTCCAAGCTACTGCACTGGCCAAGCAGTGCCACCTAACACAGCTTTCATTTCTTTTGGCCATGCTTTACAGAGCACTCTCAAACACAGCTGGAAGCAGTGTCCTCCTTTGACATTCCCAAATGCATGGTTGGAAGCAATATCCTCCTTGAACATCCCCAGAGACATGGTTGGAAGTGATGTCCTCCTTTGTTCACTCTTGCCTTCCTGGGAAGCCCTAATATGAGTTTTGCCTTCAAGCCCAAGCATCTCTCCAAAACTGTAACATATTCCTGCCTTTCACACAGGCGTGGGGAAAAAGCAAAGGGCGAAAGGGAAGGAAAACCCTTAACTGTCCATCTTATTCCCTTCATTCCTTCAATCACAGGCAGCCCAGAGAGGTGGTAGGTGCCTCATCCTTGGAAACAATGGCTCTGAGCAGCCTGATAAAGTTAAAGATGCCCCTGCCCGTGACAGCGGGTTGGAACTAGATGACCTTTAAATGTCCCTTCCCACCCAAACCATTCTGTGATCCACCACAGCAGAGATGCCAGGGATAACTGCCATGGTTGTTTACTGCACTCTTCCCACACGCCAGCATGTCCCATTAATTAAGTCAAGCTCAGAGCTTAACAAGTGCATGTTGATTTTGTCCAGACTCAGCTTAGCTCCAAGCAAACCTCCTCCTCTTCTGCCTCTGGAAAACCAGTTCTCCCTCTGACCATTCCTTCCCTTGACCACCACTCCCCTCTGACCACCCTTCCCCACCTTGTCTGCTTCCAGATCCTGGCACAGACTCCTCAAGAACATGGGGTCCCCTGAGCCCCTGGCCTGAGCATCACCTGGCACAGCCACCAACAGCCACACCACTTAGCCAGGTAAAGGTTAACTTGGGTTGGCACCCACCCTGACAGCTCCAGCTCCTGTCCTGCCATGTTATTCCAGCTATATAAGCAGTCAGAGAGATGTTTATGGGAAAAATCTGATGCTCTTTACCGCCTTAGACAACTTCCTGAGGTCTTCTTGAGCAAGTGACATTGGCTTTTGCCCACCTTTCTGTGTTTAGACTGGAGCTTGTTTGTTGAGATGTGTTTTACCATGTATGCACCCACCAGCAGCACGAAGCATGCTCCGTCTTAGGCAGGGCTGTTAGATAGATACTCACATAAAACAGATGATCCATAATAACAAAGTGTTTGCTTTCTGACTCCCAACATGAAAAAAAAAACCCTCTGTGCCTCCCACCCCCAGTTCCATGCACAATCCAGTTGTACAAAGGCAAAGCAGAGCCCTTCCCATGTGCTTGGTGCCGGGTTATCTGCATAAGCAATCAAGGTAGGCGAGCATGAGCTGCCTGCTGGAGACCTCCATCCTGCTGTTATGGGAACACGGACGGTCATGTCTCCTTTATTGTCTGCTCGGTGGGTAATGACTGCAGAGGCGGCCCGGGCAGAGGCTGGCTTGATCATTTTATAGCCCTCCTGAAATGCAAAGCACTCATCTGAAATGATCCATGGCAGACGCGTGGCGAGACTGTCCCCAGCTTGCTCTGTGCCGGGGATGCTGCAGGAATAAATAAGAAGGGGGGATGCTCCACTCCAGTCCTCTTGCCTGGGAGGGCTGGTTCTGTTTGCCAAGGGGGAGATTTCTGCTTGGGAGGAGGCAGAGAGCTGTGTGTCATCAGGGCCAGCACCCCAAAGTCCTGCCTGCAGGAAGGGGTCTTCTGCAGATCCTGGAGAAACCCCTTGAGACAGGAGCCTGTTCAGTGGGTGCAAGGCAATGGGATGCATCCTGCATCTCCTCAGGGGACCCTCAGGGCTGTTGCTGCCTCTGCAAAGGGGGACCCTGCTGATCTGGAGCTCCCCAGCACATAGAAGGGGACCCAAAGCCGAGCAAGTTGGTGTTGTTCAGCCTGGAGAAGAGAAGGCTCCAAGGAGACCTTAGAGCAGTTTCCAGTGCCTAAAGGGGATGACAAAAAAAGCTGGAGAGGGGCTTTTGACAAGGGCCTGTAGGGACAGGACAAGGGGGAATGGCTTTAACCTGACAGAGGGGAGATTGAGATGAGATCTTAGGCAGAAGTTCTTCCCTGTGAGGGTGGTGAGGCCCCGGCCCAGGTTGCCCAGAGAAGCTGTGGCTGCCCCATCCCTGGCAGTGTTCAAGGCCAGGTTGGATTGGGCTTGGAGCAACCTGGTCTAGCAGAAGGTGTCCCTGCCTGTGGCAGAGGGTTGGAACTGGATGAGCTTTAAGGGCCCTTCCAACCCAAATCATTCTGTGGTTCTGTGATTTCAGACCCCTGCTGAGGATGCAGCAAAGCAGGGAGATGTGTGATCCAGCTGGGGGGTGACTGTGTAGGAAATGTCTGTGCTTGTGACTGTGCATGGCACAGCAGAGTTGCCCTCTGCTAGAAAAACCTGATTCCCAGGTGAGGAAAGTCTCATTGCTAAGAGCCAGGGGAGACTCCTTGCTGCTGGGAAAGGGCTGCAAAAATCAGTGAGTAAAGTGGCATTGCTCAGTGTGAGTGGGTCTGCACTGGGTGTTTTCCTCTCTCCCTTCATCCAGAAGAAGCTCAATCTCAGGATGTTCTAAGCAAACTTTTTCCAAAGGAAATCTGCCCTTCAGGGCAGGAATCCCCCAAGGCAGGAGGGATGGGGGCTGGTGATGCTCTCACCCATGGCAGGGGATTCTGTTGGGACCCTCAGAGGCAAAGGGGAAGGCACAGTCATGCCATGCTTGTGATGCTCCTCACTGACTTACCACTGGCCACTGCAGTGGTAATATTAGCAGTGCTGTTGAATGGAAAAAGGCACAAAGCCTGCCACGGCTCGGGTGTTTACATAGCTCCAAATGTCAAGTGGCGAAGGCAAAAAGAGCAGAGAGGGATGTTCAAACACATTAAAACACAAGCTAATTAGCATGGGCTCTCAGGCAGTGTGGCTGTGACAGGGTGTGTGGGGCGGCTGGCAAGGGGGGGAACCTGCCTGGTGCCTGTCCCAGGAGGTTTCAGCGTCACTGAGCTTGGTTTTCCCCACAGCCCACGGGTCACCAGCCGGGCATGTGTCTCTGCCTGGCACAAGCATCTCAGCCCTGAATAAACAACTTCATCTGGGCTCTCTCTCAGGCCAGATGGGTTTCAGAAGGATGGGGCGGCGATGCTGTTGGACTGTCAGGGTGATGGGATGCTGCAGATCCCAAGGGCAGCACCTGATAGGGATGCAGGAATGAGGCATCTCCCCCAGAACTCTGCAGAGATACCCACCGTGAGCTCCCATCGCAGCAGCCCTGCCTGGCATACAGCCCCAGAGTCCCAAATCAAAATCAATATCCAGAAAGCAAAAAAACTCTCCAAAACCCACCCCTCACTGCCCCCCACACATGGGGAAACAGCTCTCCTCCCAGTTTTTTCAGTTTTCTTTGAACTTTTTAATGCCTCTGAGAGCTCTTCCCTCTTAAAACATTTGTTCCAGGAGCTTGGAAAGTTGAGCTGAGAGATTTGTGCAGCGCGCCATGCATAGAAGTTTAATTAAACATGTGAAAGTCAAACACACTTGGCGTAATTCAGACTGACAGTGTATCTAAATACATTTAGTTCCTGGATTTTAATTAATTCCTCCAGAGCAGTTCTCTGATTCCTTTAGCGCAACTCAGAATCTCTCCTTTTTACTTCTCTTCTGTTCCTTGGGCCAGGGGAGCATGTTTCCTGCACAGATACCCACATTTGTATGATTTCACTTATTTTATGTTGCAGAGAAGTGATGGATGCTCACGACGTCAGGAGGAAACTTGGATGGGTCCCAGCAAGAGACTCTCTCTGATTATAGGAACAGCGAGGTCGCTCATTTTTCTGCCTTTCAAGAGAAACAATTATTAATTTTTATTAGATCATAAATATTCCAGAAATGATCTATCAGCACTGAAAGTCCCTGCAGGAATTCTACAAAGTACTCAGGTGCTCCTGAGATGAGGGCGAGGGAGACATCTCAGTGCCATTTGCTTTGGTCCATGACTGGAGTGGAATGAAGGTCTCCAGCCCTGAAGTGAGTGTCCCCAGATGCTCCTCTCTTGCCTCTGAAAGCAAATACGTGGTATTAAGTTAAATAGCAGTATTAAATGTAACACATTTCTTCCCCCTCGCATGTGCCCTGCTTTTCTCTAATCAGTGTAATCCCTGTAATTACAGTTAGGACATTAAAAACTGGTGATGAGAATTGCTAGGCCCTTGTCAGGACTTCTTGGGCTCCAGGACAAGCTCGTGCCCAGCTGTCCCAGGGCTCTGCCAGGGTTTGGGCAGAGGCGTCCTCTTTTCCAGCATCTTCCAGTTGCTTGCTGAGTCTGGGGCTTGTTTTGGGAACCACCATGTCTTGGCTATGGGCTCACAGTGACCATCTGTCTCGCACCCCCCTCCATGCCATCTGTCCTGTGGAGGGGAAATAATTAAATGAGGCAGTTCATTAATATGTCCTTGATGAGAGAGAAGACAAACCTCTTCCCTAACAGGGACATGTAAGTATATAGCAGCACTGGGAGTGGCACAGTTTTCTGTCTAAGGCTTACACAGCCCTGTGAGTGCAGATGTATAGCTACAGTTAAGGGAACTCTGGGGCTATATTTTTACCATCCTTTTATACCTTTTATACCTCTTAGTACCATCCTTTGACCTTTTTCCTCATTTCCAGCTGCCTCCCTTTGTCTTCCAAACCCCCCCCCATTTGGGGCCACCCCTGTGCATCATTGCTTTTGGGCTTTGTCTGCAGGTGATGCAAGGTGCAAACCATGCAGGAGGCCACATTGTGGTGAGCAATTCAGGAGCCCAAATATAATGGGGTGAGGTTTTTTGGCAAGCAAACTCCAGTGCAGCTGTTTGACTGTCACAGGAGGGCCTGGAGGAAGCTCTGCTGGAAAGAACAGAGTTGCCCTGGGGTGGGAAACATGAAAGGCAAGCTACAGCTGAAAACGCAAGGTCAAGATTGAATTGGGATGATGAAGCCAGAGGGGGGGGGGTTGGGGGGGGGGGTGGCTGAAAAGAAAGCAAAATTCAGGAGCAGTTGTCAAATAAATGGATGGTTTTCTCAGTTTTGTCTGTAAGAAGCAGCTTTGGCAGCCCTTCTCACAGAGCTGGAAAAGCTACAAAGCAAGAAAACAAGAAAAAAAGAAAGAGGGGGAGGCAAGAGGGAAGATGTGATAAGAGATGAGTCTTCAGCATGATTCATTTGTATTTTGAGTCAAAATAAGAGAGAAAATCACAGTAAATCCTTTCTGGGTCCTGCAGATGTTTGGGGAAGCCACATGGAGTTGAGGTCAGGGTGGCCAAGTCCACTCCTTCAGCATGATTTGGCAGAAGACAATCTTCTGCATCAGTTCAGTGCCAGTTCCCAGCTCCTCACACATGCCATGGCCACAACAGAGCAACTTTCCTCCTCTGCAGCTGCCCTGGGCCTCAGGAACTCGTGGTGGGTCTGTCTGCAGAAACCCAACCTCCAGCATCTTCATGAGTAGCTGCAGTCAGGAAGGGGATTTACCCTCAAAGGGAGTTTTGCAGTTTTGCATGGAACTCCAAAGAATTTTAAGAGTCCAAAGTCTTTAGGAGAGCAGTCAGGGAAGTTCTTTAGGACCAAGCTCCTGCGCATCGAAGCAGGATGGCATCCTCATCTCTGGAACTGCCTTCAACCCTGGAAATATAACATACAACACTCATATAATGTTATCTAAAATGTCTGCACCCTGTCCAGCCCTGAAGAACCTTGGGCCACAGTTAAGGGGTTTAAATGTGGTGCCCAGGCCAGGAATCAGCAGATGGGTGGTGAGGAGAAGATACAGGGAGCTGAGCATGAAGCGTGCTGTGGGTACCAGGAGTGCTGCACTGGGTAGGGGACTGGATCCTAATACCTTCTTCCACCCTGTGCAGCATGCAGGTGTCCAGGGTGGTCCATGCCCTGATGGGGATCAGGAGAGGCACCTACCGAGCTGAACCTGTCAGAGCCCCATCAGTGCTTCATCCTTGAGGAAGACTTCATGAAGGTTTCCTAAATGAATGTGAAGGCTTCATCTGAATGCCCAGGGTGCAGGAGTAGCCCTGTCCCCTCAGAAAGGACATCCTGGGAAGCTCTGATTGTATTCTTACCTTCATCTTTGCTTGTTCCAACTTTAGCATCCAGCTCTTTCAACCTCCCTTTGCCTGGTTCATTAAAAAGCCTCCACTACCAGTTGCTTTCCCCAGAAGATGTCATTATTGGGTCTGGATTCCCCAACATAAAGAGGACGTGGAGCTGTTGGAGCAAATCCAGAGAAGGCCATGCAGACACACCAAGGGCTGGAGCACCTCTGCTATGGAGACAGACTGAGAGAGCTGGGCTTGTTCAGCCTGGAGAAGAGAAGGCTCCGGGGAGACCTTAGAGCAGCTTCCAGTGCCTAAAGGGGCTGACAAAAAAAGCTGGAGAGGGGCTTTTGACAAGGGCCTGTAGGGACAGGACAAGGGGGAATGGCTTTAACCTGACAGAGGGGAGATTGAGGTGAGACCTTAGGCAGAAGTTCTTCCCTGTGAGGGTGGTGAGGCCCTGCCACAGGTTGCCCAGAGAAGCTGTGGCTGCCCCATCCCTGGAAGTGTTCAAGGCCAGGTTGGACACAGGGGCTTGTCGCAACCTGGTCTAGTGGAAGGTGTCCCTGCCCGTGGCAGGGGGTTGGAACTGGATGAGCTTTAAGGTCCCTTCCAACCCAAACCATTCTGTGATTCTATGATTCTATACTGTGACAAGTTTTCACCCTCACCTTTATTTTGATGATTGAAAAAGCCTGAGCACACTGCGGGAAGGACTTTGAAGAATGTCCTTCAAAAGACAGATCTGGCAGATCTGTCCTTTGGGGATCTGGCAGATCCCAACTCTGTGTCTTCATGCTCCTTTTCAGACTGGGACCCTGTTGGGTACAGAAGTGATGCCCACGCCCCCATCCACCCCCTGACCATACACTCCTCACGCCACCAGCCTCAGCAAAGGTATTGCTACAAGGGGCAAAAAGGAAAAATAACTATTTCTATTTCTACTTTAAACCCTGCACTGCTCGATCATCCCCAAAGTGATCTGCCACTGCTCTGCAGCATCGTCTCAGCTGGGCCATTATTCTCCCATCCATCATTGTGTCAGAGGCAAAAGCTTTCAGGAAGGATTTAAGGTTGGCTCTGGATGTGGCGAGGGGAATACTGAGCTGTTCATTAACCTTGCTGCAGGAACATGTGCTTTCCATCCCTGTGGGCAGATAACGCAACAGTATTTCTGAAGTCTCAATGTGTGTAGTTTCTCTTTTAAGAAAATACAAACATTATTCTCTGCACGTATAGACTGTTAGCATCACGTCATCTCCTTCAGGTACATGAGATGTGGTTAAGATGAATGTTCTAAAAAGGTGTTTAATCCGTAAAGTGTGCAAAATGGTTAAAAAGGGAAAGAACAAAGGAAGCCACAGCTGAATGCTGTGGATATCTGTCATTTCAGACACAACGTGTAGACAGGTTAGTACCCAACTTTCCTGGTTGCTAAGCTGTCTGCATTGAAGATGCTACTTTCTGTGGTCAGCGGAAAACAACCCCTCCACGGGAAGCTCAAAGTGATTTTCAGACCATCCTCCAAGGCTCCTGCACGTCTCTCCATTGGCAGGACAGATGTGTTCCCAGGCAGTAGGTGTCTTGAACAAGCTGTGCTCACTGACAGTGTCACCTTGCATGACCTGAGCAAAGCTCAGTGATACCCAGGAGCCTCCACAAGCCTTGTGTCTTCTGAGGCAGAGATGTGCTGCTCTTCCCCAAGAGCCAGGCTCCTGGTGCAGCATCTCCAGCTGGACCTGATGCCACAGGGGGAACAGATTTTGTGTTTAGCTCCCTGTCTTGTCCTCCGAAGCTGCTGTGGACAGCCTGGGGTTGGAAAGGATGTGGCCAGCTCCTCACCTTCCTGCACTGGTCCTTGGCTAACACACTGTTTTACCTTTTCCTCCAACTTTCATAGCAGTCTACCCCATTGAGAGGCATAAGAAAATCCAAACCAGAGGATGCTACACATACTCTGGCTTAATGTATTTCCCTGTTCACAGAATAACTTTGTGTTTGACTCCTCAGTTCAGCCACCAAACCAAATTATCCCTTATTTACCCTGCTCTGTTCAGCACCGCTCTTGTTAACATCCTTCTTTCAACTATGACAGCTTCAGCACTAGTGAGTTTCCAAGGGCAATGGATTAAATGTGAGTAAAATAAGCCATTTGTTTTCCTCATGCCTGCTGCTTGTGAGAGGTAACTAGTGAACAAGGGCTGCAGATCACACCCTCAATACAAATCAGTTTGAGCACTTGCACAATGCAGAGTTAAAAGGGAGCATCCATCCCATCTCACTGGGCCAGACCCACAGATAAAAATCCATTTAAATGGGATCACTGTGCTTCTGCTGGATTTGGAGGAGATTAACGAGCAGGAAGGCAGCTTTGTTTTGAAATAAGAAGCTCTGCTCATGGGAACTGGAGAAACTGGAACATTTACCCACCTAAAGAGCTGGAGCCTGACAACACAACAGGGCTGAGGATGGACACAAAATGCCTTTGCAGCCTCCATGGATGATGGGGTGGCTCACTCACAGGGTGAAGGGAAAACTGGTGTTTGATCCTTTTCCATAGTTTGGGATAAGTAGGTTTAAGAAGGGGCTGGCAGCGGCAGGGTCACCCTGCTGCCACCCTGGAGCCCATGCAGCTTTGTAGAGGCACATGGCATCAAAACCCCATCCCCAGGGGAGCTCTGTTCAATGGGATACTTCACCATGTAGGGATGGTGTCACCAGGCTGGTAGCATCCTTGACTGCATTCTCCATGGCCCTGCCTGTGATCCAGCTCTGCTTGAGCCTAACACCAGGTCCTCGGGTGAGACCATTCTCCCCAACCCTGCTCCTCTGTCCTCACACTGATGTCGTGGGGCCCTTGCTTGCCCTGGGGTCCTGGCATTTCCATTGACATCCCAGCCTCACACCCTGCTGTTCCTGACCCCCTGAGTGCTGACTGTGCTTGCTTCTTGGCACTGTGTTGCCTCATCCAGCATCAGCCCTTTTGCTTTTACCATCAGGCTGCCTGCCCACTTGTGCCCAGAATTTGGTCTCCACCACCCTTGGGAGAAAGCAAAGCTGCTTCATCCGTGGTGCTTCATGGTGGCTGGGGTACCCAGCACCCATCTAGGATAGGGAGAACTTCCCTCCTAGAGGTTTCTGCTGCCCCATACCATTAGTTTGGTCTCTTTGGCTTCCCTGCTCGGTGTTACCATGGTTACCTGATTCCTTTTTTCATTAGGAGACATAAACTCTGATAGTTTGTCTCATCACTGCCACCTCCTTGAGCTTTGTGGGCTCTTTTGCTGGCTGGTTAGAAGGATGGAGTGAACTTCAGCTGGGACAAGGTTGGCAGTGGGCCATTCCCAGACCAATCAAGCACCAGGTCTGGCAGACCATGGACAGACCCAGAGGCTGTTGATGAGCTTGAAAGATGGTGTTAACCATCTGTGCATTGTCTGGGGAAGAAATTCTTCACTATGAGCATGGTGAGGCCCTGGCACAGGTTGCCCAGAGAAGCTGTGGCTGCCCCATCCCTGGCAGTGTTCAAGGCCAGGTTGGATGGGGCTTGGAGCAACCTGGTCTAGCGGAAGGTGTCCCTGCCTGTGTCAGGGGGTTGGAACTGGATGAGCTTTTAGGTCGCTTCTAACCCAAACCATTCTGTGATTCTATGATTTGATGATTCAGTGATTGATGATTCTATGAAAGTGGATGCTGTGACCTGGATTTTCTTTCTGCAATTAGGACTCATTAACTTGTGTCTGGGGTAAGGATCATCCTTACCCAACAGAAGTAAGGCTGTCCTAGTCAAAAGCCTCCCCAAAGGCATAAGCTATCCCCAATGCCTCCATCTCCTAATTCAGCTGCATTTTTTCTCTGCCCTGTCCACCCTCACAAACAGTGAGTGAGGAGAAAAGACTTGTTTTTAGCAAACCTAAACAGATTTCACTCCCCTCCCTGCATCCATTTCCTCCATGGGAGGCTGTAGCCCAGACTGATGGATGAGCTAGTACGTCTGTTGGCTTATTTCCAGAAAGTGCTTGGAAAGGACAGAAGAGGAATTCTGTCAGTACCTGCCTAAAAACATCCTCGCTGGTTGGGACCAGTGTCTGAAGAGAAGCCCCTTCCAGATGTATGTCCAAAACTGGCATCTGCACTTGCTCTTGGTGCCTGGCTCCTGTTGCAGCCCAGGAGTAACCCAGCTCACCCTGAGCTTGAGCAGCTGCATTGCTCTGGGCTTGGCCCCAAAGTCCAGACAAAGGCAGGGGTCTCCCTTAAAACCCTCTAGCACGACATGGATGCCTCTGATGACCATGGGGATCTCTTCTTGTTATGATCCCTGACATCCCAGCCTCACTCAAATAACGAAGCATCTGCTGAGGGAAGCAGCTCCAGCCTGGCTAACAGATGGACAGATGCTCCTCCCAGCTTTGTGCCAAGCACCCTTCTGAAAGGCTGCGTGTGGAAAGCACCAGTAGCCTGAGTGATACATTGCGAGTGCTATACTTGGAGGAATTCATTTCTCTGGGGAACTGGATAGATAATGACTGCCCTTTTAGTGTGTTACTTGGACATGTTGGCGCTCCCCAGTCTCCCTGGCCCTGGCTTAGCTTGCCTGCGTTCTCTCAATCATCAAACACATTTGGGCAGTGAAATTTCCAAGAAAATGTCGTAAACTGGTCCTTAGAGACTCCATTTCATGCCGTGTCAGAGATGAAAGGTAAGAGGAGCTGGGTCACACGAGAACACCCTGCACTTATGGACACTGCTCACAACATGACTCAGCCTGTCCTCAGCAGAAGACAATGCTAGGCAGAACCAGTTGATGGGAAAAGGCTCACCAGTCTCTCCCATGCAGATGTGGGGGTCCGGATACACACTCCACCCCAATACAAACACCCTCTGCCATGTGGGCTCCAGGGCAGCAACAGCAGCAGGGACCTGGGTGATGCTCTCCAGGCACCAGCATGGGAGCCACTGGCAGAGATATCACCAGGTTTAAAGACAACGTATTCTCAGGGGCTGGACGAGGTGAGCAATGTCAATTCTGCCATGCAAGCCTGGAGTAGCATAAGAAAAATCATTGGAAGCAATGACTGCAACTGAGCATCAGTTGTTCACACAAGTGCACAGCCTGGGCTTCTTCAAGTCTCCACAACCCAGGAAGGAAAACACTCTCTTGCTTTTCTCCGTCTCAAAAAAGGCTGGAATGATATAATTTCATACAACACTTGCTCTCTTCTGTTTTGCTGTTCCTCCATGCGTGAAAGGAAGCGAGGTATCTCCTAATTAAATTGTTGTTGGGGAAATGTATGAGCCACTGAGGAGTGTAAAAGAATAAAATAAAATAGATTGCAGCTTCCCCGAGATGTTTTCATTCTGGAGGATGAAGCTGTGCAGGGCTCTTGTTTTTTCCATCCAGTTTTACTAAAGAAATAATTAAACTTCCCTTTTTGTCGAAGCAGGACTCCAGAAGGCAGCAGAGTAAAGACATTAAGTCTGCCTGTTCAACACGGAGTGTAGAAACTGACGCTGCTTCTCACAGAAGGGACACATGAAAAGAGAAGCAAAAGGGAAGAAAAAAGGAAGTAAGTACAAATACTTGCTTCACAGTTCAGCTTCCTCAGCCAACTCAGTTCTGCCAGGCAGGAATTACCAGTTCAGCATATCTGGCTAGGTGCTTGGGAGAGCTGGGGCATCCCATCAGGGCAGGGAATCCTTTCCTTGATCCAGCTCCCAGGAGTTTTATCACCTGGCAAGGGCTGTCTTTGGCTGCTGTAGTTTCCATCTCTTTGGAGGGGAGCTTTTGATGAAGAACGAGATGGAGGGATTGGGTCATATACTCAAGGGCCCTGTGATAGCCAATGCCTTCTCAACTCATCATCCCATCTCATTCTATGCATCCCATGCCATGCCGCACCATGCTATGCCATGCAGTCCTGCCCCGTGTCATCTCTAGAACATGAACTAACTCAGGCTTTAGAACCCTATTTATTGACTGTTTGTTCCAGAACCACTTTGAATGAGGAAAACAGTCTCTGTGAAATGATCTGATGGGAGCTGTGAAACAAGAACTTCAACACCCAGCACCACAGACTGGTGCAGACCTTTTCTTGCTGAATGAGTAAATATGTTCCAGATGTGAAGAAAATCCTTTTCAGGACATTTGCATTAAAAATGTAGGTACAACCTGTGGCTTAGGGAGGTCTCAGATGACCTTTGATCCCCAAAGCTGGACAGCTCTACTCAATGTAATGATGACAGAACAGCCAATAGACGGTGTGGGAACAAGGTCCATGTGGGCCAGCTCTGTGGTCCCAGCACATCAACCAATGTCCAAGAACTGTGCATAATGTTATTTGTCTGGTGCTTTTATGCACCCTAAACTGAACTGTGTTTCAAGGAACCAGAAATGGAGGAAGCATTAGATAACACCCTGGTCTTAGGTAAAGGATGTGGAGCTGTTGGAGCAAGTCCAGAGGAGGCCATGAAGACACACCAAGGGCTGGAGCACCACTGCTATGGAGGCAGGCTGAGAGAGCTGGGCTTGTTCAGCCTGGAGAAGAGAAGGCTCCTTAAGGGGAGACCTTAGAGCAGCTGCCAGTGCCTAAAGGGGCTGACAAAAAAAGCTGGAGAGGGGCTTTAGACAAGGGCGTGCAGGGACAGGACAAGGGGGAATGGATTTAACCTGACAGAGGGGAGATTGAGATGAGATCTGAGGCAGAAGTTGTTCCCTGTGAGGGTGCTGAGGCCCTGGCACAGGTTGCCCAGAGAAGCTGTGGCTGCCCCATCCCTGGCAGTGTTCAAGGCCAGGTTGGATGGTGCTTGGAGCAACCTGGTCTGGTGGAAGGTGTCCCTGCCTGTGGCAGGGGGTTGGAACTGGATGAGCTTTAAGGTCCCTTCCAACCCAAACCATTCTGTAATTCAATGATTCTATGATATTTTTCCAGAGCAATCACTGTTGAAATTAGAGAGAACAGATTTTGTCAAGATGAGCCTTGCTGTGGGCTGAGAAAGGCCATTCTCAGGTTATGAATCTACTCTAATTCACCAGCTTAGTTTACTTATTTGCTGTGTGTCTCTGTTCAGTCCTGTGCCGTATCTTGGACAATTTGCCTCCTCACCCCTGGTGCTCAGCAGCATGCTTTTATTGGGAGCACTCC
Organism: Pezoporus occidentalis; assembly: GCF_034315485.1. Classification (NCBI taxonomy): domain Eukaryota; kingdom Metazoa; phylum Chordata; class Aves; order Psittaciformes; family Psittacidae; genus Pezoporus; species Pezoporus occidentalis. The sequence continues at coordinate 50,399 of NW_026915798.1, read as the reverse complement.
TATCTCAATCCCTTTATCTCTTGCAGTTGCCTTTCTTTTCCTGATGTCAGTACTTTGGTCCTGACAAATAATCTGACAGATGGATGTCCCGGTGTTATCCGGAATGGTTGGACTTTCAACCTGAGGAGAAGATAACAGGCTTCAAACATAACAAGGAAGTGCTTCTGCACATTGTGTCTGACATTAATTGGTGTCAAAGATGTCAAAAATATACGTGCATTCAAACCAGATCCAGACTCACTCGTGGAAGACAGGTTCTCTGTGGTCAGTCATTATACGTGCAAAGCCCGGCTCAGGAAATCCTTTTGGCATCTGACCAGAGAGACTCGATGATCCTTACCGGTCCCATCCAACTCGAGATATTCTGTGACTCTATGTGTCCCAGACGTCTGCTAATGGTCATGCTTGGAGGCAGCATCCAGGGCAGGAGGATGCCCCTCCAGCTGATTTTGCATTTCTGATGAGGCATAAGGCATCAGCCTCCCCAAAAAGTCTCAGAACTCATCAACCGGACTTGAGCCTCTGGCTCTCAAAGGGTGCTGGCAAACTGCTACAACTGCTTCCCTCACCAAACGAGGTAGAGAATGACTTGAATGACCCAAAATGGGTTTTTCAACAGCTCCACGGAGGCAGGAGAGGCAGGCAGCATAGTTCAAGTTGTATAAACATGACCCCTTCTCACTGCCTGCCAGATATTTTGGTTCCTGTCCTCCCGGGGATTAATCTGTTTGTTTCCATTGTCCACTGCAGAATCAGGTTGTGCAATGCCTCTTGTTATTATGGTTTCAAAACTTCTCTGCTTCAGATCCCTTAATCCACTTGCCACCACGAGCTTCAATTACATGTCTTAGGCAGATGTCCCTCACCATTCCTGCCAGAGCATTTATTAAACTGCTACTGCTGTTAATGGTGAGCATTTTGGCTCTCTTCCCCAGTGTCCTGGAGACACAACAGCCTCTTGTTGCTGTTCAATCTCCAAGAGCGGCTCTGTCCAGGGCAGCTCTGATTTGGGACTTAGTGTTTATCTTGGCCCTGCCACCAGCATCCATGCTGGGTGCTGCAGTGGATGCAGAATGTCTTTATCTTAGGTAATATGCACATGTCCAGTGTGTGTGTCAAGTGGGTACAAGCACTTTGTAGATGCCTTTGCTAATGGAAACCCCAATGTCCATTGCTCTGCAGCATACACAGGAATTCACCCAACTGCTGCTGTGCTGCGGCCATCCTCACCAAGGTTCATGAGAGCTGTCAGTGGACCTGAAGCAGCAATGCTGGAAGGTTTTTCTGTCTGTTTACAGCAGACACTTTTGCTTTGTGGTAATAGCATCCCAGCATGGTGTCTGGGAAAAGCTGATGCTTCCCAAGATGCTTCCTCACCCTTCCTGCTTCCCTCCTTATTCCATCCCTTCCAGGACATGTCATGGCTGCTAGCCCTTGGGGCAGCAGCTGTGCTACATTTCTGAGAACAGAAGGATCCTGAGAGGACATCTCCATCACAGCAATCTGTGGACAGTGCCACCTTGTCTTCTCTGTCCCCCTCTGGATGGGAGACACACTGAAGGTGAGGCTAGGTGACATGGCATGGGAGGGAGAGGTTAAGTGATGTGACATGGGATGGTGAGGTTAAGCACTGGAGGGACAACCTCAGACACGTGAAACTGTGATAGATGGAGAGCGGGTGAAGGCTTCATCCCATCATAGGGTGAGGACGGTGAGCACACATCTCTGAAATGACATGTGAAGACCTGATCCCAATTCAGAGCAGGGCTGTCCTCTCCCAGCCCCACCAGCCCCAGCCCTGCTAATTCTTCCAATGCTCCAGCATCGAGCATAGGTGATGCAGGTGAGGGGAGGCTGGTGCATGCCCTGTGGGCTCCACGTTACACAATGCTGTAGTTTTCCAGGGAGACCAAAGCTGATTTTGGCTGCCTGTCCATTGCTGCAGCTGCTGAGCATCCTGCTCCAGGAACTGTGGATGTGGAGCTCAGGACTGAAGCTTAAACTATCCTGCCTATGTAATTGAATTAAGCTCCTTAATAAAGCCAGTTGTTATTTCCTTGATTCCCTACAGACTCTCTAATGCTATTACCTCAACATAACACTATTTAAATAGCTTATTATCGATTGGTTTGCAAAGCAAACTTGCTTCTTACTGTGGCACTGGGCACTTGGGAGACCAAATCAAACAGAAGTGGACAACACTGCTTAGTGTGCAAGAATGCAAAGATGCAATCAAGGTTAAACTCAAAGGCAGACAGAGGCGGGTGGCTGAGCCGCCACCAGGGTGTCCATGTGGTTGATGAGGCAGACTTGAAGCATCTACTCCAGGCCAGGATCTTCTGCTCTCCAGATTGTTTCAGTTTGGTTTGAATCCAGGCTCTGGATCTTGGCTGTATCCAATGCCTGAGAAAAGACAGCAGTTGGATGTAGTTCCTCCCTCCCCTGTCTTGTGGCTCTTTTCAAGAAACAAAGGGGTACACACAGCTGAGCAGCTTCAAGACTGTGCCCAACAGCCTCTGCATCCTCATGGTTGGCAGGGTATCTCTGGGTAGAAGCATAGAATCACAGACTGGTTTGGGTTGGAAGGGACCTTAAAGCTCATCCAGTTCCAACCCCCTGCCACAGGCAGGGACACCTTCCACTAGAACAGGTTGCTCCAAGCACCATCCAACCTGGCTTTGAACACTGCCAGGGATGGGGCAGCCACAGCTTCTCTGGGCAGCCTGTGCCAGGGCCTCACCACCCTCACAGGGAAGAACTTCTGCCTCAGATCTCATCTCAATCTCCCCTCTGTCAGGTTAAAGCCATTCCCCCTTGTCCTGTCCCTACAGGCCTTTGTCAAAAGTCCCCTCCAGATTTCTTGTCATCCCCTTCAGGCACTGGAAGCTGTTCCAAGGTCTCTGCGGAGTCTCCTCCAGTCTGAACAAGCCCATCTCTCTCAGCCTGTCTCCAAGCAGAGGTGCTCCAGGCCCTGGAGCATCTTCCTGCCTCAGAAGCTGTTCTTTGGCTCAGACTCCAAAGCCCCTTGCTCCATGTGGGACAGCTTCTGTCAGGACAGCGGCCCAGGGCAGGATCAAATGGACCTTCCTTCCTGCTCCACACTGCCCTGCTCAGTCCTGGACCCTCCCACTGCTCTCCGTGGCCCCAGAACCCATCTGCTACCTTCTCCTCAGCATGTTTTCAATCCATCCTACCTAGTCCGCACCTACTCCATAGCCACAACTGCTTGGACAAAGCTAACTGCAGGGAAGATAGAGTGAGGTTTGGATGTTCTGTTGGCCCCAAAAGCCTGGGAGCTGCCGGTGTAATTAACCTCAAAAAGCAGTGTCTGGAGGACACCTGGAGACTGGCCCCAAAAGACACAATCTATGTGCCTTCATGGGTGGTTTTGACCTGCTTTGGAGGAAGAAGAAGGGTGCTTCTAAGAACTGATTCATCTCATGTAAGAGAGAGAAACTCCTCCTGGAAGGGCTATTTCCCTCTGTGCAACAGAAGCATAAGGTGCTTCACCTCCAGGCAGGCACCGCGACTGTCAGACATCACAGAGTTGGGCAACGCCAGTGGTGCCCCAGAGCAATTCATTTACTTCTCATCTCACTGATCTGAGCTGTATATTGGATCAGGAGGAAAGATGTTCCTTTCACTTTCAGGTAATAGTTTTACCCTGAAGGACTGCTCGTCTGGGGAGCTCGGTGCCTGTGCTTTCCAGATGACTTGGCACTCACTTGCAGAATGGGGCCATGAAAAAGCTGGAGCTATGACACAGAGGAGCCTTCAACACATTTGTATAAAAGAAATGTCCATCCAGATTTGCTCGCATTACCCCTTCCTGAATTACAGAAGCGGCTCTGCTGACTTGCATTGCCCATTGTAGGTTAGAATGCTGCTACACCGTGCATGGTTATCACGCTTCTTATCACATGTGTGGTGAATTAAGCTTCTGCAGCAAAGAAGCACACCAGCACATCCCACAGCAGCAAGCACCGTGCTGGTGGCTTTTGCCTTCATGAGTCCCAGAACCAGAAAAGACAGAATGTCAACTGCTCCCAGGTCTTTGCCCCTTACTGCTCATGCTGCTGGCATGTTGTCAGAAATCAGGAACTCAGGCTGCCCCAGGGGTTGAAGTGTTGACAAGATAGAATGAGTTTGGGTTGGAAGGGACCTTAAAGTTCATCCAGTTCCAACCCCCTGCCACAGGCAGGGACACCTTCTGCTAGACCAGGTTGCTCCAAGCCCTGTCCAGCCTGGCCTTGAACACTGCCAGGGATGGGGCAGCCACAGCTTCTCTGGGCAACCTGTGCCAGGGCCTCACCACTCTCACAGCCAAGAACTTCTGCCTAATGTTTAATCTAAATCTCCCTTCTGTCAGAATTACCCATTTCTCTTACTCAGAATGCTGGGGTGGCAGCTGGCAAAGGAGGGAGTCCAGGAGATGACGTCTCTGTTAACTTGTGATTGTTATCAGGTATTGTTTTTGGTGACTGACCAAGTATTAAGCGCTAATAATATAACCATGGCAATAGGATGGTAAATGTTGATGGAGGACTGACGTAAAATTGAGTGATTTCAGCAGTCTATAAGAACTCAGTATCCCCCAGAGTAAAGCAAATACAGCTCAGAAATAGCTTAGCGGTCTCCAGGTCCAGAAAGACCTTATCTGGGGGCAGTTCCTGGGAGCGGCCGTGGACAGGGGGTGATTTGTACCAGTGCATCCTGTTCCCATTTCACTCTTCTGAATGAAAAGGGCTGATGATACCCCTAGAATGCACTGGTAGTGCTTGAGCTGGGCTCACCTCTGCCTTGATCAGGGCTGGGGTTTGCTCATAGCCATGGTTTGCTCATGCCAGATCCATGCTGACAGACCATGGTCCTCATCCTGCCTTTCAGGGTAGAAAAGCAAAGTTACTGAGCATTCCCTTGCCATCTCCTTGTTTCCCTTGCAATGGTTTTGCAGGACAGTGGTGACTGCAGGAGAGGCTCCTCAACCTTGTCATCCAGACAGCTGCTTTCCGCCCTCCAGCACAGCCGCCTCATGCCAGGAGCCCCCTGCTTTCCAGGCAGCGACTTCCCAGCAGCCTCCGGTCTTGGTTCCAGACCATGGCAGGGTTCTGTTGCGTGGCTGCCATGGCAAACAGGGGCTCTCCCAGCTTTCCCAGGCCAGGGGGCTCCCTTTCCTAGAATCCTCCACAAGTGTTGCACGGAGGTCACGTACACTCTGCAGACCGTGTGCTCACTTCTGCCGCTTCAGCGAGGGGCTCCAGCCGGTGCTGCCCTTCCAGAACGGGGCAGCTGCGCGTCTCCAGGGCAGTGCTTGCAAGGCCGGGATCCAACGGGTACGGCGCTGCTCGAGAAGTTCCTGCCAAGTGATGCATGAAATGTTTTTCGCCAGTGCTCTGTCACTGCGTGTGTATCTGACGCGTGTGCTCGCAAAGAGATGTGTGTTCCCTGTCCGTTACTTGCAACCAGCCTGTGACAGAATGTGCTTTAGCCGCTCATTTCTTCTGGCTCTGATGAGATGAACTGTATCAGAGACAGGAGAGCTTAGAAATGCCTTCTCTGCAATGAGCAGGGGAGGACAAAAGCGTGTGGGTGAAGCAGGTGTGTGTGGAATCTTGATTCAGCTGGAACACTTGAAGTATTACAAAAGAATTGGCCCCTTTGCCAGCTGAGCCCATCAGTGGGATTTCCACAGGTGCAGTTTTTCTTGCTATTAGATCAGGCACTGCTGCAGCTGGCAAAAAAAAACAAGAAAAGGTGGTGTGAGTGCAAACCGTTCTTTCTGTGCACCCTTCTGCACTTCATACCCAGTCAGAATCGCTCACCAGTCTGGGCTGCTACACGGTTACCTGTGTTCTCGTCCCCTTGATGTACAGGCATTACAGCGCGTTTGATTCACGAGCTGCTTTCACTATAAGCTCTACTAAGTGCAAGAGTTGTGCAATTTCAACTTTACTCGTAGCTTTTTATAGCCTATGGTGAGGACGTTACGTTTTACCCCTGCCTCCTGTTTCACAAGCACTTTTTCCCTTTGGGTTCTTCCTTTTCTTCTCTTAGAAACTAGGCTCTTTGTACTACGTGTTTGTTTCCTTAGGATCACTCCAGCAGGTTACAGCCAATCTCTCCTTTGCTCTCTCGCCCTGTTTTTACAGTAGCCCTTTAGGTTTCTTTGGTGGTTTTCTTGCCTTTGTCAACATCCTTTGGCGTTCCCAGGGAGTGAAGCCCAGGTATCATTCGATTTTTGGCACAATCCAGAACTGTAATATGTTTGCAGGTCACAGGGTGTTCTTCTGAAAGATGTCCAGATTCATCCTCGAGATTGTGGAGGATTCTCTCCTTTGCCACCTCTCCATACATTCTCTGCTTCACAGGCAGCTCTGGGCAGCAGGAGAGAATGTTCAAGGTTTCATCCTAAGGTTGCTCCGAACGAGCTTTTGAGGTAACAGGAGTCAGACACGTGCCTCGTGCTGCTGTGGAAGGATGTCCACGAGCTCGCTCCCTGTTGTTTAGCTCTTGTGTTTGTTGCTCCAAAATGGACAAAAGTTCCTCGGTTTCGTATGAAAAAGGGCCCTAGGTATAGGTATTAAAATCCATATTGGTTATCATAGCAAGTGTCTGGTGAGGAATCCCGCTTAGGTGTCAGGCATTGCAAAGAAACGGATCTGATCACGTGGCCGCCTCAAGTCACACTTGTACCATTTAATTACTGTGAACACTGGCCTAGATTTGATTTCATGGGGGATTTCTCTCTCGCCCAGAAGGACTGCAGATTTTAAAGATTCTCTGTCCTGCCAGCAGTGCCTTTCCTTGTAAGTTCTCTCTGCGTGTCACCAAAACCTGAGACCCACAGAAACTGCTTCATCTACAGAGCTGCTTTTTGGAATAAGATCCCATTTTCATTCCAGTGTGTGTGCGTGAACATGCATGCCCTTCCTGTCTGAATCCCCTTTCTGTGGCGTGTTGTGTTGAGACAGTCGAGCAGCCAAATCAAAAAAAGGTGATATTAAGATAGAGAGGAGTGAATATGAAGATTCTGTGTGTGTTGGTTAATTCTGCAATGCGTATGTTGGATCTGTGTGTACGTACTTTAGAAGAAATACGTTTTAAGGTGGAGAACTCAGTCTTACAATCGGCGGGGAGGTCATAATCCATTTCAGGGAGTTGGCTTACAGAGTGGTTACTGCAGTGTTTAATGCAAGTAAGCAACAGAACTGTACACCCTGGGCACCAGTTCTGGCAGTCTGATCCCTGCGTTTGAATTTTGCAGGCACCCCGCAGTGTTCACCCCCTGCCCAGGGAGGGCCTCTGAGTGTCAGCGCCAGTGCTGCTGCTGCGGCGTCCACCGACTGCGTCTTTGTGCAGGTGAGTGCAGCGCACAGAGAGCAGGGGGAAGGGAGGAGACCCCATGCATGGACCGCAGGGTTCTGGGTTCTTGCGGCAGGAAGGAGAGAAGTTTGGGACTGGATCTGCTTTCGAAAGGGAAAGTAACGTGGTTTGCCAATGGCCATTTGAAAGCACCGCTTTGAAACACGAAAGGGGCAGTGCTGTAACGCAGGTGAGGTTTCAGGGCAGCGGGATTGTGGGTGTCCTCATCGGCAGAGTGTTCTTTTCCTCGAAAAGTGTGATGTTTGACTTCACCATAATTCGCTTTAGTTCACGAGTCTCCGTTTATCTTTGAAGAAAGTCCTTGCCTGCACAAAATGGGATTCTTTAATGTTATGATACTGGGAATCAGCTCCACTTCTGTGTCCCAGACAACTTGTGGCAGTCCTGAGTTTCATTGGCTGCATGAGAAGAACCAAGTTGACTTTTGGAGTTGGCCCCAGCTCAGAGCTATCCTATCCTATCCTATCCTATCCTATCCTATCCTATCCTGTCCTGTCCTGTCCTGTCCTGTCCTGTCCTGTCCTGTCCTATCCTATCCTATCCTATTCTATCTTATCCTATCCTCGTCTTTCCTATCCTATCCTATCCTATCCTATCCTATCCTATCCTATCCTATCCTATCCTATCCTATCCTATCCTATCCTATCCTATCCTATCCTATCCTATCCTATCCTACCCTGCCTTGTCCTGTCCTGTCCTGGTCTTCCTTTCCCTTCCAAAAAAGCATCATTTTCTACTCTGCTCTTGTGAGACCTCACCTGGAGTATTGTGTGCAGTTCTGGTGTCCTCAACATAAAAAGGACATGGAACTGTTGGAACAAGTCCAGAGAAGGGCCACGAGGATGATCAGGGGACTGGAGCACCTCCTGTATGAAGACAGGCTGAGAAAGTTGGGGCTGTTCAGCCTGGAGAAGAGAAGGCTGCGTGGAGACCTCATAGCAGCCTTCCAGTATCTGAAGGGGGCCTATAAGGGTGCTGGGGAGGGACTCTTCATTAGGGACTGTAGTGATAGGTAACGGGTTAACACTTAAACAGGGGAAGTTTAGATTGGATATAAGGAAGCAATTCTTTCCTGTGAGGGTGGTGAGGCACTGGAATAGGCTGCCCAGGGAGGTTGTGAATGCTCCATCCCTGCAGTGTTCAAGGCCAGGTTGGACAAGGCCTTGGGTGATATGGTTTAGTGTGAGGTGTCCCTGCCCACGGCAGGGGGGTTGGAACTAGATGATCTTAAGGTCCTTTCCAACCCTAAGGATTCTATGATTCTATGTTTCTATGATTCCTTGCACAGTGCAGAAACCCAGGTGCTTTTCAATGCCAAGTTGCCATTAGTGGGACAATAGGATCAAGATAACCCAGATAATGGGGAAAATAAACATTTCAGCTTGGAGGGCACAATGCTAAGGAATTCAAGTACCTCTGCGGGGACCCAGCTAAGTCCTGGGGTTTTCTTAGCCCTGAATCAGCCCTGGAAGCCCTCATGGAGATCCAGGTTTGCATGCTGGGGAAGCTGGCTCATCCTTGACCAAAACACAGCTCAAACCCATTTTCTATCCCTAAACAAAGACAAACTGTGGGCCCTGTTGCAACACCCAGGGCAGCACACTGGGAGCACCCATGTCCACGGGGGAGCTCATCCATGCCAGGGCTGCCTGTAGGGATTCTTGTTCCCAGGCAGGGGCCCTGCCAGCTCATCCCTGGCCAGGGACGCTCACAGACCATCAGTGTCTGTGTTTCGATGGCCGTGACCCTCTTTGTCCCCCACAGCCAGTGAGACAAGCGGCAGCAGCTGGATAAGCCCCTGTGTATGGGGTCCGATGCAGGATTGTGTAGGTGATAAAAACAAAAGCTTTGAGCACAGCTCTGCACTCCGCTCCTTCCTTTTGGGGCTGTCCAGGGGAAAATCTCATAAGGACTGAGGAAAAAAACAGGTTTTCATAGCCATGTAGCTGCTCTAGGTCGGCAAGATGCCTGTCCTCACCCTGGTTCCCCCTGCTCCTATATTTGATAGTGGAGGCAAGAGTCAGCTCACTCTAGAGCAGGGTTTGTCCGCTCTCAGCTGGATTTTGGCCATTGTATCCATCCCTGCTGGGAGCTGGCATGCCTGGCATCACTGTTCCAGCCTCACAGGGCTCACCATGGGGTGAGGTTTGGTGCTCAGCCGCAGGGCAAGATGAGTGCTGCCTTGGGATGTACCAGCTGCCCCATCCCTGCATTTCACCCTCTTTCAGATGAGGATTCAGGTCCCCAGGCTCTATATCCAGCACCAAACTGCAGTCTAATTCCATGTAGCTCTGAAATTCAGGCAGTACCTCACCACCATGGGCTTTGCTCCTGTCTGACCCCAGCCCCTTCTGCTGTGGGGAAAACCTCTTGGTCTCACCCCGAGCCCCTGCTCCAGCACAGGGATGTAGCAGGAATGCAGCTTTTGTCCTTGGCCAGCCCTGACCTGGTCGCAGGGCAGACACAGAGGAGGCAGAGGAGTGTGTGAGGGTGGCAGGATGAAGCCCAGATTTGTCCATGCAGGAGGCTGGAGCTGGGCAAGCATCAGAAGCATCACAAGCACAGTCCCTGGCGTGGTCCTCTCCTGGGTGAGCCACAATCCACTTCTGAGGGCTGGCAATGAGCTGACTGCTATGTGAGCTCTTATGTGCTGTCTCCAGTGAGGGTGGGAGACAGCAGTGACCCTTTTTACCTCTCAGAGCAGGTACCTTCCCCAGCAGTGCCTGTCTCCTGTCCTGCGACGCTGGGTAGAAGGGGTACCATCCCTTCTGCAAGAGCATCATTTCTGGGACCGTCCTCTTTATAGCAAGCTTCTTGCTGAAAAGGGGAAGGAGAACCAGAGCAATGATCTCAGCAGGGACAAGCAGGGCTGTGGTGCTCTCCCTGTCTTCAGAGCTGCCAGTTCCTGCTTAGCTCTGCCCTGCTGCCGGAGGTCACAGCGGGATGCTCTGGCAGGGTTGCAAGCCCCTCTGAACCCACCCTGCCTTGCAGAGACAGGGGGAGGCATCACCTCCTCCCCTCCAGCCCCAGCTGAGCCTCCAACACCATCCCTGGGACCACAATGGGGAGATGGGGACTCAGCCATGGCTCCAGCAGAGCAGTTCAGCTGAGGACACCTTGGCCTCACCATCACAGTCCCTGGAGGTCTGATTCCTCCGTGCCACCAGCTCTGCTTCCCTCCCATCCCCCTGAAAGCTCCTATCCGTTGCTCGCCCAACCCTACCAGCTTCTTTTATTTAAAGCCCAAGTCTCCCTTTTCTTTTCCATGCTGGGAATCCTGATCTTCAAGACAAAAAGGCTGGGCACACTGTGATGCATCAGCAGAGGCACCAGGTACATCGTGCTCCCAGCCCTGGCACATGTCAGCATGAGGGCGAAGCCGGGGCCAGCAGTGTTTTTTGGCCTCAGTGCCACAGCGGAATTGTTTAATACCTGCCACGCTATGGGCTTTGGATGCTGCATTCAGTAGCTGTGCCCAATGAATTATTTATTTCCTGCCCAGCATTTTTATTCCTCCTTCCAAGCCCCTGCTGGAAGCAGGGTTCGGGGAGAATGGATGCTGGCAGATGGCAAGCGTAAAAGACAGAAAGAAAACAACCCAGAAAGCATGACATGTTTGGATTTTAAATAAAAGTCACAAGCAGATCTTGATGGTGACGTCCTCACAGTGCTGAAAACCACAGCAAAAGACCAAACTTCTCCAAGAATGAATGATGCAGCCTCGCAAATGCTGCTGCTTCCTGGTTCCAGCACTGGGTGCCCTTCTCTGGGCATCCTTGTGGAAGTCAGAGTCTCCCATCCTGTGTCCCTGGTGTCCCAGGAGCTGGCTGACCCCATTCCCAGCATGACAATCCTTTGGTTATCATGCAAAAGCCTCCCCTTAAATGGGGAGACATCATCATCATTGGGCCCGGAGGAGACAAGACATGAGCTGTGCCTACTCACGCACTGTCAGTGATTGCTCCCGCTCCTCGGGTGAGCTGGGGCTCCTGCAGGCAACACTGATCCTCAACTGCGTTATTAAGGATTGAGTCATCAGGCGTGAGGACAAGGGGGCCCAAACTCGTTGTCCGGGCAACCATGATTCTGGCGTTTCCTTCATTTCAGATGCTTTTCCTTTTTTTCCCCTCTGTTTTGCATCACTGGTGATTTGTGAATGGAGTCACTCGGGATGGCGCGGGCTGGGATGACAGCATCGCCTCCCACACAGCAAAGCCCTCTGACAAATGTCTGCGGGTCTGGGGATCTTCCAGTCTGCCCACTCCCTGCAGGGCAAGCCACTTACTCAAATGGGGTAATTCCAGGTTGAATTTACCATGTCTGCGAGTGAGGATGAGCTGGGCCTTTCCCCCTTTCCCTGCTCGAGATGACCAGCAGTAGTAGAGGGCCCTGGTCTCCCACCAGGAAGCTGCTGGGGGATTTGGGAAGGGAGAAGCACCATGCTGCATCCCCCTACCTCCCGCACACCAAGCAGTGAGGGATGCTTTGCTGCACTGCTCCCATATTTCCCCGATGTCAAAAGGGCTCTGTTCCAGGACAGTAACTGAGGGGGCTGACAGGGGCTGCCACTGCCCTACACAAGCCCCAACTTCTCAGGTTCTGGGCTCTTTGCAGAGGGCACAGAACATGTCGCTGGTGGGATTAAAGATGTGGATTTGAATCCTGTGGCTGCTTCTCACCTTTTTGGGTAAAGGGGAAGAACAGGAGGAGGATCCCAAGTCTCCCTACCTTGGATTTTTGGTATTGGGGGGGTTAGGTAGGGAAAGAGCTGGGTCTCAGGGCTCCTTTGTACCCCCATGATGCCCTTGTTGATAATGTCTGCCCCAAAACACAGGGCCCTAAAAGCTGCCAGATAGAATGAACCACCTTGGATGGAGGGATCTGTCCTTGTTCTACATGTGGAGGTATCCTGGCCTCCCTCTCCTCTGCAGGTAGGTCTGGGAAGGGCTGGGGGGCTGAGTAGTGCAGAGCTCCTACCCAAGGGAGTAGGTGTCCCTAGCAGGTCAGAGCTTCCACTGCAAATGCCCCCAATGTCCCAGTGCTGGCAGCCTGCACTGGGAGGACTGGCCAGGATCTTCCCAACGTTTGGCATTGCCCACAGGGCCACTATGTCACACTGGTTCCTGGCCCAGGACAGGTCTTCCAGCATCCTCATGTCAAATCTCAGCTCACACTGCTGCAAACTGCAGTCAAGCTGCTCTGGGCTACAGGAGGCCAAATCTCAGGCTCTGGGTGCTGTTTCCCAACCAGCTGTGCACACACAGGGATGCAAGGCTGTGGGGAACCTCTGCCTCCTCCCAAGTCCAAACCAGTGTTCCCGGAGTACATCTGGCTCCAAGACAGCTCCTGCCCAGGCTCTGGCTTGCCATGTTCCTGTCACCAGCTTCCTATCCTGTTTTCCCTCCAGGATTCTCTGATGGCTTGTAAGGGAGCTGTGTCTGATGGTGGGATGTCTGCTCACATCCCAGAGGAGAAGCCACATCACACAGGCTTCTCACCAAGCTCCTTGGAGCAGAGAGCCCTATGAGGCTGCCCAGGCTGTCCTGCTCTTGTTGGGAAAGTCACCCTGAAAGTCAATCTCCATGATCCCGCAGAGACCATTGTGGCCGCGATGCCCCAGGGAGCCAACACTGCAGCTGGAGATGCTGTAAATCAGGGGGAGGAGGCTTTAGCTGTCACCACTCTGAGGCATGGAGGGTATTTTTAGCAGCTTTCCTCTGCAGACTTGTGGTGGCATTGCCCAGGGTGCCTGCACCATGCTCGTCCCTCCCAGGGATGGCGGGGCTTGGAGCTGGATGCATTCGAGCATGCACTGTGTGCCATGGGGCTGAACGGGACACTGGGGACTGTCATGATGGTGACAGGGGACACTGGAAAATATTTAGGAGAGGGCCCTGCTCCAGAAGGACCTTCTGTTTTCTGTGTAATCCCAGCAAAGATGCTGGGCTTGTTATCACCCAGCCCAGGGACACTCATGCAGAGTCCTGAGAGCTCCTTGGGACTGAGAGCCAATGTAAGCTTTCACTGTATGACTCTCCTGCAGAGACTCCAAAGACAAGAAATCAGGATCCTGTCTCTAGCAGCAGCCCTGAGCAGGTGCTTGGAAAAGATTAAAGAGCCCAGTGCAAGCAAAATGAAACTTTAACTCCAGTCACACACTCCTCATCCCCTGAAAATGGCCAAGCCTGCCCATGGCCTTCATGTCACAGCACTGCCAACCCCTTCTGACTGTGACAAATGTCCCATACTGATATTCTGCAGCACCTCCTGCTGAGCACATGCCCTTGATGCTGCTGTTCCCCATGTCCTTCATCCCTGGTGGTAAACCATCCACGGGGACCGATTGCTAACACAGAGGGGAGCTGGTCTGTGAAGCTTGGAGCTGCTGGCTTTGCTGTCCCCAGGTGCCTGGAAATCATGATAGCAAGCTGGGACATGCTGAAGAAGGTGTAGATGATCACCAGTTTCACCAGCAAAGTGGCCAGCCATCTGCAAGAGCAAGGGTGGATGTCATCCCTGGCTCACAGACAAAGGGACAGTGACAAGGGCACCGGAGTGGTCCCCATTTCTGTTCCCAGCACTGCCATCGATCATCTGCACAACTCTGGAAGAGATTAAGAGCATCAGCCTTCCCCTCTACTGACCACAACCCAGCTCTGAGGGCCTTGTAAATAGAAAGCATCAATATTTGATGGCTCCCATCAGCTATTTTGCTCTCAAGGTGGCAGACAGGTTGGACAGAGCCTTGAGCGACATGGTTTAGTGTGAGGTGTCCCTGCCCATGGCAGGGGGTTGCAACTAAGGTCCTTTCCAACCCTAACTATTCTATGATTCTATGAGTCCATGACAGTAGACCCCTGGGTCTACCCAGTCTTCATCTGCATGGTGCTGGGGCATCAGAGGGGCCAGTGCCATGCCTCTGCATGCCAGAAACCAGTCCCTTCAACACAAAAAGCACCAGCTCAACTCATACACACCTGTCATCTACCCCATCTATCCAGGTGGGATGCAGCAAGAGTGATGTGATGAGGTGCAGAACCACCAGCCTGGCCACAGACCTCTCCTCCCTGCCCCACGGAGCACGAGGCCAGAGCTGCTGTGTCCTGTGATGGTGGCTATCCAAGAAGATGGGTCTGGGAAAACCCTGCGGTATCTGCCTCTGTCGGCAAATAGTTTCACCTAAATTGGTCATGGGGCTCGGTTTCAGGGGAAGCCAAGCACGCCGCCGCACAGCGATGCCATTTTGGCAGAAACGTGGGCTTTTTTGTGCATTAGGCTGTTCCCCTTAAAATAGCTATTTGGAGTTTATGCCTCAGATCCTTTTCATTGGAACAATAAGGAATGAAAAGGAGGGCAATTGAGCTGGAGTTTAAAGTCCGTTGGTGCATCACCAGCATTACCAGCTTGTATCAGAGGAGGGAGGTGGAGGGGCTTGGGACTTCAATCAGCATCCCCCTGGCAAAGTCAATGGTCGGCATCATCCTGGTAACGATACTCTTCTGCCAGCCGAAGCATCGCCTGGTCCTGATCATCCAAAGCTGGCCAGATGTGGTTTCCATCCATCAGATGTGCTGCATGAGCCCTGAAAGTGGTTCTGGAGGAGTCTGTATTCTAATCCCTGCTAGCTCTCATCTGCTGGATGCACAGCAAAGGGAGCTGCCTGCAACATGAGGGGAGATTGAGATGAGCTCTTAGGTAGAAGTTCTCGGCTGTGAGGGTGGTGGGGCCCTGGCCCAGGTTGCCCAGAGAAGCTGTGGCTGCCCCATCCCTGGCAGTGTTCAAGGCCGGGTTGGACGGGGCTTGGAGCAACCTGGTCTAGTGGAAGGTGTCCCTGCCTGTGGGAGGGCGTTGGAACTGGGTGAGCTTTAAGGTCCCTCTCACAGATGTTGTTGTTGCTTGGTCCCTTCCCTTTCTGCAGCCACAAGCCTGCCCCAGACCTCTAACCCTGCCCAGGACCTAGCGCAGGTGCTCACATGGATCCATGTGATCATTGCCTGCAAGAACAGGTTATTTTATCCACGAGGATGAACACAAAGGGAGAGGAAACCTCCAGACTCTGAGGGGAAATAGCTTCTTTGCAATAAAGCTGGTTCCCTGGTCCCCAGACACCTAAACCCTCCCAAGAGTAACTGGCATCTCTCACAGTAGGTCCATGAATGATCACAGCACTGCCAGGCTGCCTCACCAGCAGCGAGAAACCCATGAGCATCCTGCTCATGGACAGGATGTTTACTATGTGCTGGGAGCAGCCTTTATGTGATTACTTGTGTAATTAGAGAGGAAAACACAAAATTACAGCATAAGCGTTGCGGGCGTGCTAAAAAAATGTGGATTAGTAAAGCCGGTAATGAAATACTCAGGGAGGGCGGGCGAATGGTCCCCTCATCTCCCACACACTGCTTGGGAAAGCATCGTGCTGCCAGTGCTATAATCCTGTTATTCCTGAGCCAGGGTCTGGCCACCATATGCTTTGTGCCGACACAGCCCTGCCTGCACTGCTGCTGGCTCCTGAGCCCTGTGGAGTCATAGAATCACAGAATGATTTGGATTGGAAGGGACCTTAAAGCTCATCCAGTTCCAACCCCTGCCACAGGCAGGGACACCTTCCACTAGAGCAGGTTGCTTCAAGCCCCATCCAACCTGGCCTTCTGTCCTTATGTCTGTCTGCACCAGCTTTGCAAAGGGGGGACCCCCAAGGGCTGTCTGAAAGGGATGGAAGCCAGGCAGCCAGGATGCACACACAACCCCCCCCAGCCAAACAGCATCCTGCTCCACCCCTGCAGCTGCATCCCGATTTTGGCTGATGTGCAAAATGCTGCCTGGTCCCTACTTAGGTCCTCACCACCATCATGAGGCTGGGATGAAGTCTGAGCCCATCAGGGCTTGTTAGAGCTGGCGCAGCCCATCCCCATCCCCTCTGGGCTCCTCTCTGCTGGTCTCAGAGGGGTTTGTAACCATGGGCACAGTGCACAGCGCCTGGTGAGGAGCTGGGCTGGCATGGCAGCCCTGGGAAGGGCAGAGCTGCCTGCACTGGCTCTGCAGGGGACCACTCAGGGTCCCCATTGTCACCGTGACCCCCGCGCTGCAGGGTGCGTGCCTGTCGGGTTGGGTTGTGCGCGTTGCCCAGGGAAGTGGTGCTTTCGGGAACACGCTGTTCTCTGCCTCCCCTCGCTTGTCAGAGTTTATTTTTGCTCTCCGGTAGAAATTGGATTTTCTCTGATTTCATTCCTCTGCTGTCATATCAGGCGCTTATGGCTTTCATGCCTCTCACCGCTCCCCGATGCTTTTCTGTTCTTGCTTCAAACAGCTCTCGGTGCGACACCTGAGAGCTTGGTCGTCTCCATGTCTTTTATTCCCCTGCATTCACTGCCAGGGCCAGTGCAGATGCTCTCAGATCCCACACCATTTCACCAGTGCCTTTGCAGGGGTCCAAAAAGCATGACCTGCAACAGCAGTCAGGAGGAATGGGAATTGCTTTAATGTGGTGAAGACACAGTGCCAAGGTGACATGAGCCTGGTTTCCAAACGTAAAAGATATGTCTGCAAATAGGAAGGGACTATCCAGTGTCCTGTTGGCCAGCAGAAAAGGCTCGAAATGCAGTAAGGGAGGTGAAAGACAAGGAAAATCATTCTAGAAAGAAGAGCTGGTCTGGACCATCCAAGGTCAGTGAAGGGAGATTTTCAAGGGCAGATTAACAAAGATGTGCCAGGTTGTGCACAGGACAAGCAGAAGGTTTTGCATAGGGACAGGAGATCCCAGTTTTGCACCCACAGACCACACAGACCCCTTGGAAGCAGATCCCAAGCCCTGTGGGCTGCTGATGTGTTGAGACCTGACAGCAGCTCACAAGCCAATGGAAGTTCAGCTGAGCATAGACTGAGCCTTGTTCCCTGCCCTCTGCCTGCCCCTTCCTTGCTCAAGGGCTTGTGGCATTACCTCTGGGCTTGAGCAGTTGCTTGGGTCACCCTCCTGCAGCCATAGCTTAGGCTACCACCATCTTCCACGCTCTGGTTACCACCAGTGGTGTTCCAGTGGGCTGTGCTACCTCCTGAGGACCTGGCCTGATCTTCTCAGCATGGTTTGCAGGTCCACTAACCAGTCACACCAGCACCCAGCTACAGACTGACTTTGCAGACACAACCCTCATACAAGTGACTGTCCCCCTGAGCAGCCACTCACTCCACTCTCCTCAATGCCACCACTGGGTTAGGTTTGCTCACAGATGTCCCACGTGGACAGACTCAATGCACCCATCCCACTGCCTGGTGCTCCTCATCAATGTATTTCCTGGGAAAGACCAATCCTGCTGGCCATGCCTTGAGCTTGGCAACTCCTCAGCATGGTAGCCTCCACACCCAGCATCCCCACTGAAGTTTTTGTCCCCAACACCCATTGCAAGTCCCTGGAAAAAAAAAATAAAAAAAAAGCAGGAATTCCTAAGTTCAACAAGATAAACTTGTGCCTTGATGAACTAAGGTCAACTGCTCTTTGAAAATGCCCTTTGACCAGAAAGAA
Source organism: Pezoporus occidentalis (assembly GCF_034315485.1). Lineage (NCBI taxonomy): Eukaryota > Metazoa > Chordata > Aves > Psittaciformes > Psittacidae > Pezoporus > Pezoporus occidentalis. The sequence continues at coordinate 32,500 of NW_026915798.1, read as the reverse complement.
AGCATGAACAACCTCTCCTGATGTTATGGACTCAAGTCAGTCATCCAAATGTAGGTGGCCATATCCACTTGAGGTACTCAAAGGACCTAGAAGGGTGCCCAAGACATCCCCACGGGCCAGCTGATATGGTAAAAGATCCATAGGAGATCCATGGCTTTCCGGGCTGGCAGATGGGACCTGAGGGCACCACAAATGGCACTAGGTACCTACTCACGGACATCTGGGTCACAACCTGGGGTCATTAAATACCTACTTTTGGTCTGAAAACACTCTCTTGAGCTGTCCAGCTCCCAGTTCAGATGCAGGCACAATGTTTTGGGAAACTACAAGTGCCTTCATCTTCAGGTGCTCAAAGCCAGACAGCAGAAAAAGCAGACCAACTCTTTGAGAAACAGGTCATAGAATTATGGATTGGTCCTCTTGAGACATCTCCAGGTAGGCTCTGCTAAGCCCATGCACCTCCAGCTCATCTTGGCCTTGCTCAGAGCTACGCAGCCCATAGACCCAGAGCAAAGCCACAGAGATGAGCGTGTCTCTCATCCCGTTTTTGCCTGGCATCGGGGTTTGCATTTTAACTCTGTGCTTTGCTCCTCTGGCTTCCTGGAAAACAACCTCCAGTTGTACTCTGTGATTCCTGCCGCATCCCTGAATAATCCCTCACTTCTTCATTTTTCCCCCCTTTTTTAAAAGGAAAAAAACCCAATCGTTACATATCCTCTTGGCAGACTCTGGCTCCCGGCTTCAGGCCACAGCAGGACAAGTCGATAATAGATTTCGATTCCATGTTTCCCTGGATGCCCATGACTCACTTGCAATGCTTCTTGCCCTTTTACTGCTCAGAATACAAATGGCACAAGTGCCCCAGGTGCCACAGGAGCCTGTGTCTGTTTTTTGGCTGGACTTACCCACCTTGTGCAAGAGGTGTGGAGTAATTCTCTTCCCAGCCCAGCAACCCTTGCCTTCTCTCTCTCTTTCCCAGGGTTTTTTAGTGCAAGCCTTGGCTGCCTAAGTGAGGATGAAACACTGCCAACTGCATGGACCAATGCCTAGTTTCAGGCGGGTTGGTAGAGAGATGAATCGGGGCTTTGCCCTTCATACTGTGCACAGTTAAATACCCGGTGTAGTCTGATGCCAGCACCGGATGGCATGAGCCACGGTGGTCAGGGCCTGCTGCGTTCCCAGCAGAGCCTCTCACGTAGCCAGGGTGGGAGAAGGGACGTGATCTGGGTCACAGCATCCCATGGAGGAGCCATCTGGATTACAGGAAGGGGTTGGATCTGTAACTATGGTCCTGGGACACAGCCTCCAAAGCTGGATGCAAGGCTGTGGGTGGCCTGTCTGGTGCAGACAGAGACAGCAGTGGGACAGCCCTCATCTGGAAGGAAGAAAACTGGGATTTCGTTAGAGCAGCTCCATCTTTTCATCCTCTCTAACAGCTGTGGGGACACAGTGGTCGCAAAGGCCAAACCATGGCTAAGGACTGGCTGAGCCTAGAAGAGGTGATGCTTACTGGCTCCAGGGCTGGAGATGCTGATGTCCAGAGGATACCTCCTGTGACACTGGTTTCTCCCCTGCTTCCCCCCCAAGTTCCTGCTCCCAGCAGTTGCCCTCACCATGTGTGGCTCCAGAGAACAAGAGATCCTACACCCTCTGGCAGCCTGGGCATACTCTGCTCTCACGAGAGAGTCCTTTTAGGAAAGCCCAAAAGGCTCCCTAAGCAATGATCCCAGGGCAGGGTCTGGGATCCAGCTCTGGGGAATGGGTGATTTCAGCTCATCCCCTGGGTCTGCTGCCTCCCCAGGGGAGTTCCTTGGGCAGATGTGGGGAGGGAGAAGAGGACTTCTGCCCTTTGAAACCACTCCCTGGGCTTTCCTCCTTCACAAGGGCTCTCCGGGGACCATTGCACTCCCTTTCCTCCCAGGATTTCCCTCTTCCCTGCAGTACATCCACCACTCAGGTGTTCCCATGAGCAGAAGGTTTCACCTCTCCACCAGCAGGACCCATTCCAGCCCTGTCAGCACCCATTCAGTGTGCTTTGCTCCAGAAGGCCCCTTACAAAAGTCATCCAGGACCTGACACAACCTGCCAGGGTGAGGGGCTTGGCTGAGAAAACTCTGGGAAAGGAGCTGAAATCCCAGGCTGTTGTACCAACAAACAAAACAATTTGATGGGATCAAACCCCTCAGCTCTGCAAGCAGCATGATGCACTTCACTGCTGGATTTTAGGGGAAGAGGATGCAGCCTCCTCCTCTGCACTCCCCTGGTGATGGTGGAGCAGGGTGGGCTTTGCTCTTACAACTGTTCTCCCTTGTGTCTCCTGGAAGGTCAAAGAGATTTTGCTGGTGGGATCTCTGCTTCCCCAGAGATAACCAATGTGGGCTTGGATGTAAAAAGTAACCAGAATCACCCCATTGCTATTGCACTGCCCCATGTTGCAACCCCCTTTGATTATTTTCTAGCCTGTACCCTCATTGCTCTCTTATAAAGGAGCAGTAGAGTGACCAGGATGCTGTTCTTCTCACGCTGTGGCCAGGGAAGAGCTAGAGGAGATCTCACTTGGCTCATAGGTGGTAAGAGTTTGTAAGGTCTCAGAGTAACAACAGAGGGCTCCTTACATCTTTCCAGCCAGCAGTGACCAGCTAATGCCAGCCGGGGATGCAGGAGGGATCCCATATGCCATTCACTGCTTATATCCTTCTCATCCATAACCCAGCCCTTTCCCAAAGCTCAGAGATCATTCCTTGGCGGAGCCGGGCTCCCAGCAGGTGCTGAAAGCCTGTGCACTGTGCGCTTGGCAGAGGAAGGGAGGTTGGCAGCAGCTCGCAGCTCTGCTCGACCGCAGCCAGCCTGTTGTTATTGCAGCTTGCTGCGCTTTACGTAAGCCTGGCACGGTCCTGGAGAAATCTTCCTGGCATGGGGAGGCAGTGGGGAAGGAGAAGGGCTTGCATGCATGAGGGCAGACCCCAAATACGCCAAGGTTGCTGAACCTCACCTATTTTGAGGTACTGCTGCTCTTAGAGGTCCCGGATGCTGCTCTGGATGTATGTGCAGCTCTGGGGTGACGTTGCAAGCACAGGGCAAAGGGGCACAGCGACTACCCCCAACCCAAGCAGGCACAAAGGGTGGCACACCATTGGAGCTGAGTTCCAGCAGCAGAGTATAACCACAGCCAAACCACAGCAATGCCTCCAGCTCACCCACCCTTGGAAGTGACCAGTTCCATCCCACCAAGCACAGGGTACCCCAGATCTCATCTCAATCTCCCCTCTGTCAGGTTAAAGCCATTCCCCCTTGTCCTGTCCCTACAGGCCCTTGTCAAAAGCCCCTCTCCAGCTTTCTTGGCAGCCCCTTTAGGCACTGGAAGCTGCTCTAAGGTCTCTCTGGAGCCTTTTCTCAGCTCTCTCAGCCTGTCTCCATAGCAGAGGTGCTCCAGCCCTCGAAGCGTCGTTGTGGCCTCCTCTGGACTCACTCCAACACCTCCACGTCCTTCTTATGTTGGGGCCCCAGAGCTGGATGCAGGACTGCAGGGGGGGTTCTCACCAGAGCAGAAATTTCATGAGCAGAATTGATGCCATTCTGGCTATGCTCTGGTGAGCTGCATGGGGGGAGTCTGGACCCTGTGCCCATGTTGGCTGCATGCACAGGGACCACAGTGCAGGCACATGGTGTGTGCATAGGCATGGGCAGCCTCATGCTGAGCACCAACCAGCTTCTCCCAAGTCCCAGCGGTGCGAAACAAGAAGCATCCCTGAGGGACACTGGTCTGCAAGAGGTACCCAATCTGTGCCAGTCAATTCTCCTGTGTCCTTTTCTGGTTGTGCACGTGGCACAGCGATGAACCAGGCTTGGGCTTTCACACTGAAGAATCCAGACATGGTGTTTTGGTCCCCAAAACCGCACTGTGGTTTGACCTGGGAAGCTTCAACTATGACACAAAGGCGAAAACAAGCCACCCCTACGCCAGGGTTATCAGCCGCTTGCAAGGCTCTTCCTCGGCAGGTTTCTGAGTGCAGGGTTGTTGCCTTTGTCACTTAAAATTAGAACAAATGCTGGGGTTTTGTTGTTTTGACTGCATCGCTCTATATTTACATTGCTTTGGGTTTATTAGCATTCTTGGTTCCGTCGTTTTGTGACAGCAAAAGTATGTGCTTCAAATGAATCACAGCATGCGTTTGGGAAAGTTTTCTGGTGGCTTCCAGTTTTCTGTCGGTTTGATCTTGTGTCTCGGCCCGTCAGAGTGCGTGCTCTTAAAAAAGCACTCACGAAAGTGAATTCCTCTGCTCGCCGGCCCTGCCAGAGCACGGGACGTGAAAACGCTCCAGATCAGCTCTGACAAATCCTCCCTCCCCCTGTTTTAAGCTGAATAACTTAGGTTTGCTTGTTCTACTTAAGTAACAACAGTCTTGTCATTTCTCTAGCCAGCCAAATACTTTATATCTATTTGAAGTCCAGCAACTTGTCTCCCTCCATCATCTAGAGCGAGATATCAGCAACTCAGAGGGAGGTTCATCTCACCCTGCTCTAAACACTGTTCAGAGGATGTGCTGAGTCACTGAGCTCCTTCTGATGGACGTGGCTTTGGGAGCTTTCCAAAAGGGCAATAACCTCCTGGAGAAGGGAAGATCTAAGTAGCTGCAAGTAGGTTCTGCTTTTCCCAGCATAGTTAGATCCGGAGGACAGCATCCATCAGAGCCTCCTTGCTCCTGAAGGACCTGGGCTGGGAAGGTCCACAATGCCCAGAGGGTTGGGGTCAGCAGAGCAGCTCCATGATTTATCAGCAGGGCTCATAAAAGAATGCTGAAGCATGCAAGCTTGTGCCAGGGAAAAGGTTCTGGCTGTCAAACTATTAAAAGAAGTTTATTACATCTTTGTGTTCCTCCCCAGTGTGGTCACCTCAGCCCAGGGTGGGATCATGCAGCCTTGACAAGACCCTCTTCCCATAAGTGCGTTGATGCAGAAGCCAGATCAGCATTGCTGGGGTCTATGGGGTGGATTTGCCCTATAACATCCTGCAAGCAGAGCTCTGCATTGCATCCAGGCCAGCTCTGCTCTCTCTTCCCTGGGAAACAGCCTGAGGAGGGCTCAAATCCCATGTGCTTTGGCACAGGACCTATCCAGGAGTGGGCAGTGATGGGGACTGGCAGCATCCTGCAAAGAAATTCCTAGCAGGGACCCAGGGCTCTCTTTGGGGAGATTTGCTGCATGTGACCATGGAGGATTTGACATCCCTTCTGATAGACCTGCTGCTTGTTCCCATCCCTCTGCCCCCTGAGGTTTCACCCCTGCTAGACGAGGTCAACCCTTCCCTGATGACAGTCTCTAGCTTACCAAAGATCCCAAGGCACAGACTGTTTGCATGGCAAGGAGCTGCAAGTATTTGACTTGTCTCCCTGGCTCCTGCCACATCTCTGGGAACCATGAGACCCTGGGAAGGACCTAAGCAAAGCCCTGGGTCTGAAGAACATCTGGGATGAACCCACTTCCCCAAGATTTCCACCACAGTGTGATGGATATTTAGGTGTGTGCTTTGAGGCATCCACAAACTCCTGATGCTGGAAGTGTCCAGACAGGTAGAGGGCTGTTCTGCTCCTGTCCTAATCTGGAGCTGTCCCTGCTCTGCATGAACAGAGACAAAACCCTGGTCCAGATGGGTTCTTGACCCCACCCAGCACTGCTCTCAGGAAGCTTTTCCTTTTCTTTTACTTCTCTGTGTCCATCATTAGGCTTCAGGGTTAACAGGTTCTGATGTCAGCTGAGGAAGCTGCAGCCACCAGTCCCAGGCTCCTCTCAGCAGATGAGGGTGGTTGATCTGGGGGAGCATCATGCCTGCTACTTTGGGGTCTGTTACCAAAACCTTGCTGCTTGATTTGTTTTGATCTGTGTGTTATTCCCAGGACTTGGAAAGAAGAAATCCAGGCCCCAAATTACCCAGACTGATGCTTCCCTCCGTGGGTGCCGAGATCCGCTGGCCACAGCCCAAGGGCTGGCAATCTCTGCCGGCCTCCATCCCTCCAGGCAGAGAGCTCTGAGCTCCCCAAAACCACCGCGGGCTCAGTGCTGGGGCGCTGCTGCTTGCCAGGGCCCGGGGCAAAGCTGGGCTGAATGGGAAAAGCAAAATACATCCCTAGAAATGAGACAAAACCCCAAGCCTGCTCCTCTTGCTGAGCCCGGGATCAGACCTCTGTGTTCCTGATGGGTGAATAACTTACAGCAAGACGATGTATTTATAGCATCTAGCTCATGAGTTTTTAATTAAAATTCCATTTTCTTTTGCTCCAGATGGCACGAACAACCATTTTGGTGTTTTTGTTGGGTTTTTAAGGGATCACGCGGCTCTTGGCGGGCTGGGTGTGTTTGGGGGGTGTGGGGAGGGCGTTTTGGGGAGGGGTTCCTCGTATCCTGCACAGCACATTGGCTGCTTTTATGGATTTGCTGGGGTGAAGGTGGCTCGCTCCCCCCTCACCTCTGCAGACAAGTGTCAGGTCCTCAGGGATCGCATCCATGCAGCCGCCGCGGCAGGGAAAGCAGCTCTCAGGGCAGGAACGGCTTCACGTCAGGAAAAATCAGATCAGGAAACCAAACCATTTACCGGAGCTAAATCGAGCTGGCTGGAGAGGCTGATGATGCATTAGGGAGCAGCAATGCCAGTGAGGCTGGGATGGATGTGTGCTGCCGGCACGTGCTGCTGCCCCGCGGTGCAGGGCACCCCACCAAATCCACCATGATGCTCAGCTGGGATGCAGGCAGAGATTTGCATGGCTGCTTTCCAGCCTAATGCTGCCCTGGAGAACACTCGGGACACACCGTGCACCCACCCGTGCCTGTAGCACCCAATCATACAATCACAGAATGGTTTGGGCTGGAGGGAACCTTAAGGATCATCCAGTTTCAACTCCCCTGCCATGGGCAGGTTCACAATGATCCCTGAAGCAGCCTCCTGGGGTCTATCAAACCCCTTTCCCATACCTGGGGATGTCCCAGAGGGACTTCCTCTGGAAAACATCTTCCAAAATAATAAGCTGGTGGAGGAAAAGTTCCCTCTTCCTGGAGCTGGTGCTGCCCCACCAAACCCAGCAGCACAGAGATGTGGTGGGAGGAGAAGACCCATTTCAGGTCCTTCCTTTGGGTATCCTGCCTGCAGGAGCCCTTCCTGAAGCACCCCCCAGACCTGTGCTGGTTTGGGTCAATAGTGACCAGGGCAGGTAATGCTGAGCATGCAGGGGGGGCAGTATCCCAGAGCTCTGAGCCCCAGAGCCAAGTCCTGTCTTGGCTCCTGCTCTCCAAGGCCCTGCCAGATGCAAAGGGAGAGCTCAGAACCACCGGTACGGGAGAAGCCCCAGCCCAAACTAGGTTAGGAAGCACCAAGAGGACTTAGCATCTAGTTCCTGCTGTCCTACTCCTTTCTGCATGAAATGAGATGTACCACAGAAACCTTCCAGCTCAGTGGCCCTATAAAGATATCTAAGCTCTGTGTATTCTCTTTTAGCAAACACACATGGTCATACAACGTGGAGTATGGTGCTGCCACAGCTCCTGGGACCTTCCTGTGAAGCTCAGCAGCAGGAATGGGCAAAGATCCAGCAGAAGCTCTGCAAACAATGGAGTGAGGCTGTACAGCCTGTACCTCTCTTTGGGAATAAAGCAGCGTGCACTGGGTGACGTGTAGGAGTCTGAATCCAACGTCCTCTGCAGGATGTTCCATGCTTATGTCAGTCGTCACAGCACCCAAGAAAGCAAGCAAAGGAAAGCCAAGAAAGGCAGACCCAAGGTCTGTGTTAGGCATAGGCATGCAGGAGGGGTAGACCAGGGCAGACTGCAGGATCCATCAATCTCAGCACTCAGAGAGAAGGATCAGTTTGTCTCAAGGGCCCGGATCCACCACTCCAGTTGTGCTGTCATTTCCTGAGTTCATGTCAGAACTGCTGATGGGAGATGTACAAAGGACCAGCCCCCTCTGGCCTGGGGTTTCAGAGGACCTTTGCTTATTGCCCTGCCTGGAAAAACCTTCCCATCACAAGCCATCCCATCCCAACACTTCCCAACACATCTCACCCCATTCCATCCCATCCCAAAGGCCATGCTCTCCCAGTCTGCCCAGCCTGTGGTTCACAGAGGGAGGCAGCTCATGGGAGGTTCTCTGGACCTCCAGCTGCAGGAGAGGCAGGGAGGCACCCAGGTTGCCCAGCATGAACTGTCCCATCAGCGCCAGTCCCACAAAGGAGACCCAGGGGTGCAAGGGCTGCCAGAGCCCATGGTCCCTTCTCTGAGCTGCTGTGGGAGAACAAGGGGGACCTGCAGGAATGGGGTGCCCTGGGAGACCCAGGCCAAGCAGCCACCACCCCAATGTCCTTTCCACTGGCCATTCCTCAAAACCAACTTCTTTCCCTGAGTCTCACTTGCTGATCACCTGTCCCAGCCCCATTGCCCATCTCCTGGGATGGGAGCTGGTCCAGAGGTGCTGCTCTGCTTTCCTCCTGAGACATGAGATCAGGGAACCCCTCCCAGCTCCCAAAACCATCCCTCACATCAGTGGTGTATAGCAAATGTCCTGCCCAAGGGTGGTGGCAGGGGTGGCTGGACCAGGACAATGCAGTCTGCAGGAGTGTTGGCAGCCCACCTCTTCCCGCAGGACTCAGTGTCTGGCTGTCGGGGCAGAAATGCATTAGGATCCTGCGAAGACAAAATAAAGAGTCCTTTGGGAGTGACTCGGCAGCGCAGCCGGAAGAGACACAGCACAGTTTGCTTTTTAGGAGGTCTTTTTAGTTTCTTTTTTTTTCTCTTTCATTTTATTTTTGGCAGCTGCAATGGCAGCAGGGAGGGAGTAAATGGGCTTGCTCGAGCCCGGATGCATTTGTGGCTTTCAAGAGGCAGAAGTGGCCAGAGCTTGAGAGTCTCTGCGCTGCAGAGGGCATGAGTCACAACCAGGCAGTGGGGCTGGGGAGGGAAGGGAGAGGCAGGGATGGAGGAGCAGGGTGAAGGGATGGATGAACAGGGATGGACTAGCAGACATGCCGGGATGGAGGAGCAGGATGCAAGGATACAGCAGCATGGATGCAGAGTTGGAGTGGTAGAACACTGGGATGGGGTGGCAGAGCTGGAGGAGCTGGTTGTTGGGATGGAAGAACAGGGAGATTGAATGGAGAAGCAAGGTTGGAGGAGCTGGGTGGTGGGATGCAGGAGCAGGATGCTGGGATGGAAGAGCAAGGGTAGAGTAGAAGACATGCTGGGATAGAGGTGGAGGGAGCTGGGATGGAGAAACAGGATGCAAGGATGGATCAGCATGAATGCAGAGTATGAGGGGCAGGACACTGAGGTGGAGTAGCGGGGTTGGAGGAGCAGGGTGCTGGGATGGAGAAGCAGGGAGGATGAATGGAGGAGCAGCTGCCAGGGTAACCCAAAGACCCACCACATTAACCCTCATCTTCTGATGCCAGAAATGAAGATACCTGCTCACACACCACTTGTCCTCACTCCAGGCAGAGAGTCAGGCAGAGTCCATTTCTGTTTCCCTTCCTCATGCCCCTTTTAATACCATCCTCTTCCTCTCAGTGGTATCTGGAGTGGCCGGGGGGGGGGGGGGGGTAGCACCCACTGACCTGGGGAAGCAAACAGCACCTTTCCCTGCTCAGGGGTTGCTCTCCTTTTCCATTTTCCCTCGAAGCAGAGAGCTCAGCCCCTTTCGAGAGCCAGTCCTCACCCACCCAAGATCTCTCATCTCCCGTCTGGCAGCAGAAAGGTGCTTCAACTCCCTGCCTGCACTTGGCAGCAGGCTTGAACCCCTCTGCCCACCAGCAGACACTGGGGGGGGATGCAGTTTGCCCTGCCTGTGCCTCCTGGGTGAGCCCCAGAGCAGCCTGGGTGACAGAGAGCCACAGCGTCTTTTGCAAGAGGCCAGTGGGCTGAGGTCCACCGTCTGGGGCTGAATAAGGCCCCCGAGCTCAGCACTACTACCTCTAAGGGAGGTCCCAGAGCAGAAAGAAGCTGCCAGCAGCTCAGAGCCATGACCAGGGATGCTCCTGGGGCTTGTCTGAGGGGCTCAGCAGGGAGTGGGGAGCGTTTTAGGGAGTAAAGAGATGGATGCCCCCCAGAAGGAAAGGTCTCCTCTGCCTTTTTCCTGGCTCCAGGGGCTGCGGTGGTGGGCGATGCAGCAGCTGCCACCAACAGCTTGTGTTGCATTCTGTTTGCTCACGCCTTGCAGCTCCGGCTGGCGAAGAGAACAGCTTGTATGGGGAAGCAGCAGCACCCTGCCAGACACAGCACCCTGTGAGCCACAGCACCCCACTAGCTACAGCACCCTGCAAGCCACAGCACCCCATAAGCTGCAGCTCCCCATAAGCTGCAGCACTGCTGAAGCCGCAGCACCCCTGAGCCACAACACTGGTGAGCAGACACAAAGCCCCTGTAAATTATCGCTCCAGCTCCGATTTCCTGATGCAAAGAGCAATCGGAGGATGATGTGGTTCTCTTGGCACCATCTTAACTCTCCCATAGGCTGGCAGTGGGGTGCAGCAGACACCCGGAGCCTGGGAGAGGCTTTCACCATGCCCAGAGTGACAGCGGTGCCAGCACATCCCCACCACCAACCCTCACCACGCTGCAGAAATCTTCCTCAACCTGCAAGCCAACTTTATCCAAAGTAATTTTGCTGTTTTTTCTGGATGAGGAACCACCCTGCCTTTGGCACAACCTGCTGAGTAAGTGCATGGATGTATGGAGGAACCACAGATCTGGGGAGCGTGCTGCTGGGGGCAAACAAATCACATCCTTGCCTCCTGTGTGATCAGGATTTCAGCTCTTTTCACTCTTCACCTCCTGGGAAATTGCTGCTTTTCCCTCTTTTTTGCTTTCACTGGGTGCAAAACAGACACAAGTCATCTTCTGGCTGAGCTCAGCATGCTTCTGCCCTGTAGGCAAGCATGCCCTGACCAGGCTGGCTCCGCGCCCTGCTCTTCTGCCCCCCTGCCCTTTCTCACTTCCACAACTTGGAAACCAAACAGAAATGCTCCCCAAGGGGGAGAAGAACAGGGCTGGGAGCCCAGGAGGGCAACTGTCGCCTCCTGGCACGGGGGAAGGTCCCCTGGGAAGCTGCCACTGAGAGTTAGTGTGACCATGGAGCGTCCTCCCTCCCCGTGCCCTGCGTCAGAGCTGTGCCACGCAGTAATTCCCATCCCCGCCAGCCCCCTCGGCACTGTCACCACTGGGGCAGGATTTGTGTCCCAGCCTCCTGCATGTGGGCAGAGCGGGGGGGCAGGACCCTGGGGTCCCTGCAGTGGTGTGGGGGACTGGAGGGACCCGGGCATCCTGTTGCAGTGACACATGTCCCAGCATGCCGGCAGCCCACTTGAGGTGCCAGCACATGTGCAAAGAACAATTGTTCCTCGTTTCAGGTGTCAGCAGCTGGTGAAATGTGTCCTGGGGCCACACGGGCAGGCCGGGATCACTCCCTTTTCCAGGATCTGATCCTGCTTCCACCCAGGACTGTCGTATTTACAGTATTTCTCCTGGAGATCTCCTGTGTTTTGCATGGTGGATGCAAGGGATGGAGCAGAGGATGGAGACACAAAAGCTGACATCAGTGCTGGGGCACCCCAGGGTGCCAGAGATACTCCTGGCCACAGGGACAGCCCCAATGCTACTGCGTTGGGTAGTTCAACCTCCATCCCCTGCACAAAGCATGTAAGGATCCACATGAACACGCATGAGCATCTGTGCAGATGAAGAGTCTGTGAGGCTGTTGTGCAACATGGGAGCGCAGGAGTATGTATGGAGGGACATGTGCATGTGTATTATACTTGTGTTTGTATATGCATACGTATGACTGTGTGTATACGTGCACCTAGATGTGTGTGAGTGTACAAGTACAGGCAAGGGAGTGCGTATGCACATGGGAGTGTGTGTATATGTGCATATGCATGTCAGTGTGCGTGCAAGAGTGGCTGAAGGGTTTCACATGGGAGTGTGCATGAGTGTGAACATGTGTAGCTATGCACCTCCATGTGCATATACATCTGAGTATGTGTGCACGTACGTGTGTGCAAGTATAGGTGAAGGGGTGCACACAGGCATCTGTACGTGCATGAGTGTGCATGTCCATGTGCATGGAGGGGTGTGTGTGTGCATAAATGTGAACATGTGTATGTGTGCGCCTCTGTGTGTACATGTATAAGAGTACAAGTGCATGAATGTGTGTGCAAGTGTGGCTGAGGGGGTGCACATGGGTGTGCCTGTGTGTGCATGAGTATTTGTGTGTATGTGAGTGAATATACACAGGAGTGTCTGTGTTCATGCAACCATGCACATGTGTGTGCCTCTCCGTGCATACACATGTACAAGCATGTACACAAGGGTGTACAGGGGTGCCTGAGTGTCAGTGGGTGCACACCCTGTGTAGGGCATGCTGGTGCCCCTGGATACTGGTACCAGTACTGGTGCGGGTACAAATGCCAGTACCAGTGCCAGTGTGCGGGCGGGGTGCAGGTGTCAGTACCGGTGCTGGTGTGGGTGCTGGGTTGTGCCACTGTCTGTGCAGGTGTCACTGCCGGTACCTGTGCAAGTGCAGGTACGAGTACCAGTGCCAGTGCCAGTACAGGTGCAGGTGCAGTGGGGTGTGGTCGTCAGTGTCGGTGTCAGTACCGGTGCTGGTGAAGATGCAGGCGCCAGTGTCTGTGCGGGTGTTGATGCCGATACCGGTGCAGGTGCCAGTACCGGTGCTGGGCAGGTGCCGGCGTTGGTGCAGCTGCGGAGTGTATCAGTACCGGTGCGGGCGCCAGTACCTGTGCGGGGAGCTGCCGGTCCCGGTGCCGATGCAGGGCGCTGCGGGTGCCTGTGCGGGGCGGTCCCGGTGCGGGTACCGGTGCGGGTGGGGTGCGGGGCGGTGGTGCTGAAGGACAGCTCCGCCCCCCCCTCCGCCCCTCCCGCCCCCCGCTCCTCCGCCGCTCCGCGCCGGGCCGGGCCGGGCCGGTCCCTCTGCCGCTGCCGCCGCCGCCGCCGCCGCCGCCATGCCCCAGCCGGCCCCGCCGCCCGCCGCCGCCGCCGCCGCAGCATGAAGCGGCAGAACGTGCGGACGCTGGCGCTCATCGTGTGCACCTTCACGTACCTGCTGGTGGGCGCCGCCGTCTTCGACGCTCTGGAGTCGGAGGAGGAGACGGCGGAGCGGCGGCGGCTGGAGGCCAAGAGCCAGGAGCTCAAGAGCAAGTACAACCTGAGCGCCGAGAGCTACCGCGAACTCGAGTGGGTCGTCCTCAAGCTCAAGCCGCACAAGGCCGGCGTCCAGTGGAAATTCGCCGGCTCCTTCTACTTCGCCATCACCGTCATCACCACTATAGGTACAGTCTTCCCGGTGTTCCTGCCAGTCCCGGATACCCTCCTCCGCCTCCCGGCTGCGGGACGCCGGCTCGGGTCACCCCCCACCACCACTCTCTCCTCGGTGCAAACCTTCCCCGAACCCCCGGCCGTACCCGTGGTATCGGGGTGACCCAACCGCTCTGCTTCTCCACTACAGGGACCCCCCCCAGCCCGTTTCCGTGGTATCAGGGTGACCCGACTCCGTGGTTCCTCCGCTACCTGGACCTCCCCCCCCCGCCCGTCCCCATAGTATCGCGGCGACCCGCCTGACCGGATACTCCGCTACCGGGACACACACTGCCCCGCCCGTCCCCGTAGTATCGCGGCGACCCTCCCTCCAAGCCCCCGATATCCCTCGGAAAGCCCCTTCAGCACGCTCCCCAGAACACCCATCCCCGCAGCGGCAGGCGCATCCACCTCTGTTACCACGAAATCCTCGCTCGACCTCCGCCCGTCCCCCCGGTACCGGGGCGACTCTCCCGAAGGGGAGACTCTCTACCACCGGAAAATCCCAGCCCGGATCCTCCCGAAATCTCCCTTTCCCGTAGCGTCAGGGCTACCCGATCTGGCCCTAGCTCCGCTGCCCTGGGAACCCCCCGCCCAGACCTCCGCCCATCCCCACGGTATCGGATCTACTCGCTAGTCCCGCTTCCCAGCCTTGGAGCCCTCACCGGACACTCCCTTTCGCGCCCATCCCCGAGGCATCGGGGATGCTTCCTGCCCACCCTCTCCCACCTCCTCGTCCTAGGGGAACAGCAACGTGCCCATCCCCGTGGTCTCTGGTGTCCCCGCTGTCTAGGCACCCCTATCCGTGCAGCCTCTGGGCTCCTCACAGTCACATTCCCCCGTTTTGCCCCCCCCCCCCCCCACGGACCGGGGGCCCGTCACCCCCACTCCCTCACTCCACTCCAGCTTAGGGGGACGGTCTAAGCTAGGACCTGCGGGGTCCAGCCCTGCGGGGGGCAACGAATGCTGGGGGGGTGGGGGGGTGGGGTGTCCCACCAGGGCTGTGGGACGGAGGAGGAGGAGAGAGGTCCCCTGAGGACAGGGGTCCCTCGTAGCCCATCTCCTGCCCCTCCTGGGGGATGGATCCCTAGACCGGGGGACCCGGTGCCCCCTTGCTTGCACAGATTCACTGCCCTAACAAGGGAAATATCAGCGTTGCACCCCTATGCTCAGAGTGCTCCTCCTGACTCAACCTGGGCATGCTCAGGTCGTCAGGAATCAGGGTCCCTGAAGAGATGCTGCTGGAGACTGCTGGGGACTGCTGGGGGGGGGGGCGTCCCCCAATTTAGGAGAGGGGCTGAAGGAGCCTGGGGGGCTGCAGGGTCCCCCAGGGCCCAGACCAGTTGGATTGCCAGCTCATCTGTCCTTGGGTGCCCTCGATGGGGACCTGCCATCCCCTGGTCCCCAGACTGGTTGGCTGCTGGTTCCCGAGGCTCAGGCACGGGTGTCAGGGTGTTGGTTCCGGGGCTGACACACGGGTGTCGGGGTGGCCGTGGCTGAGTGGCGGCAGGGTCTGGCCCTTCCCTGCTGGCTGGAGCAGCTGGGAAAGGCTCTGGAAGTGAAGCCAAGCAGCTTATGTTTGACGTGCGAGGGAGGAGGAGCGGGCAAGGGGGTGCGCGGGGGGCTGGGGCGAGGAGCGAGCGGGAAGCGAGCAGCGTCTCGCTAGCCCACACAAAGGATGCTGCAGTGACGGAGGAAGGAGACAAAGCCGGGCCGGTGGGCACGGTCCTGAGACTGTAGCTCAGCACCGGGCTGCGGGCAGGCGAGGGGGCTCTGCCATGCCTCCCCTGGACACCCCCTGCCCTCCCCTACCTGCAGCTGCCCGGACCCCGAAGGAATGGAGGAGAGGTGGCTGAGCCCTGATGCAGGCGTTACACCCCAGCAAAGCATCCTGCCGCCTGCAGAGGGGGTTAAAACCCTGATCCCTTCATTTGGAGTGTGTTGTGGGATCTCAGGGGCCGCTCTGGGGTTGGGGTGATGACACCCAGGCCCCTAAAACATGTCTGGCCACAGCAGAGCGAGAGGGGGATGCAGAGGGAATGTCCCCAGACTGTGCTCTATTGCTCTGCTGGCATTAAGCACTTCTCTCCCAGCAGCTTCAGCTTTTCCGTGATGTCCAAGAGTCCATAGAGAAGGGGCACAGACATAACTAGGTACAGCCATGGTGGTTGATCAAAGTCTGAGGAGTCAGAAGGCAGGTGGCCTGTGGCAATCGAGCTTGAGTGTACCAGCAGCAAGAGCAAAATCATCAAAAGCCACTGCTGTCAGGGAAGACAGGAAAGAAAA
Source organism: Pezoporus occidentalis (assembly GCF_034315485.1). Lineage (NCBI taxonomy): Eukaryota > Metazoa > Chordata > Aves > Psittaciformes > Psittacidae > Pezoporus > Pezoporus occidentalis. The sequence continues at coordinate 16,864 of NW_026915798.1, read as the reverse complement.
TTCCATTATTTCCATGAAATGGGATTTTCCAGTCGGGAGGAGGCATTCTCCCAGGAAATCAGCCACCAGTCCCTCTGTAAAGCTCCTGTTGCAGTTGGGGATGGTGAAGAGTCAAGCTCCCATGGCACTCCGGAGGCAATCGGGATATCAGGTCAAGATCTCCATGCCAGGGCCAGCTTTAAAATGGGAAGAGGGGAAAGCTGGGAGGGCAACAGGTCCCACTCGGAAAGTTTTTCCTACATTTCAGGGCTTTTTGAGCTTTTTTCCTTTATCTGGGAAGGGAGCCAAGAGGCAGCTGCTCTGAAGGTCTCCCACAGTCCCCACTCCCTCCACAAGGCTGCCCTGCACCCTGCTAGTAGGGTGCAGCCCCACCGGTGCCTGGAGACCCCCAAACCCCCCCAGAGGGGGACCAAGGACTGGAATGTTTAGGTTTGCTGTCCCCCACTCCGCAAAGCCGGGGGGCAAAGGGAGCCACAGGGCTTGCAGGGATGGCGCTCACCTGTCCTCACAGCAGAGCTGGTCCCCAGGGTCCCCTTGTGGGATGTCAGCATCAGCAGGATGTGTCCCCTGTCACCTCCGTCCCTGTCCCCACACCACAGGCCTCCGTGCTCCAGGGCTGGCTGTGATGGCTCTCTCTGGATCACTCCCAAAAGACACATCCTCCCCCTCCTTCCTCCCCGGCTCGCTGTGTGCAGAGGCAAGCGGCCATCTGGGCCGGGGCAGGTGGCAATGCCACCATGGTGTCACCATCTGTCACAGCCCTCCTCCTGCCCCACTTGTTTATCAACGGAGCAGGGGCCCTGGGGTGAGACCAGGTCCTCTGTGACCCTCTTCGGTATGGGCTGTCCCTGTCTGTCACCCCATCTCCCCCATCTTGGGCTGCCCCCTATGGTGGCAGTAGGCCTGACCTCACTCCATCACATTCACACAGGAAGCCCTTACCCTTCCAGCACCAATGGGAAGTGAAGGACCTCAATTCTCTGGCTTTGGGAGATGCAGCAGAGGGAAATGTCTCAGGGAAGGCATGGGAACCACTGGAACAAGGAGGAGGTTGAAGCAGTCTGGGGGCTGCAGTGGGGCTGGTTGGAGGGAACCCACTCCCTCTGGGCCCTCTGGACATTTCTGTTCCCATCCTGTACTAGCCATGCCTGCTAAAAGAGATAGCAGTAGAAATTAGTGCTGGCACATTTGATAGGTTTCAGAGTTAACGTGCCGGAGGGAAAAACTGTCCCATTGTGTTCCAGGGTTGGGATATCTCTCCCTTCAGCCCAGTGCCCCACGGGACATGATGCCCAGTGTGTGACCCCAGTCCCATTACAGGCAGTGGAAAGGGACAGGCAGCTTCTTACCCCTTCCAACCCTGTGGCTCCTTGGTCACTGGGGCGAGGTGGTCCTTTGAGTGCTCCAGCCATGCTGCAGGGGCTGGCAGAGAGCAGCACTGGGCAGCTGGGATCGCTTTCCTTCCCCTCCAGTTAACCATCAGGCCAGCCCTCGCCTGTGGTATGCTGGTATTGCTCACTAGGGTGTTCACTCTGAAACCTAATGAGGGTATACACCCTTCTGCCATTGACTCTTATTGCAGGGAGCACGAAGAGGGTGAATGGGGAGATGGAATGTATGCAGAGACCAGAGTCATCCCTGAGCCCTTCCCAGCAGCGATGTGTGTTTTAAGGGTGCAGCCCACTGCCCCAGCAGCCTTCCTTGCTGGGGCTCAGTGCCTTTGCCAAGGGGGCAGAGCCTCTTCCCAGGGTGGCTCCAGCAAACCTGTGGTGTGACAGCATGGGGTGTCCTCTCCCATGGGATTCTGCCCATGGACCCTCTGAACGGGGGGCTTGGCCCTGCTGGCCGGATCACTGCCCCTTTGCGAGCATCCCTCCCTCCCTCCCATCCCCCTCTCCTGCCCAGGCTATAAATTCCATGCTCCTCTCCATCCCGAAGCGATAACAGCAATTAATACCCGCTCCCTCCCTCTGCCCCCCTGCCTGGCCTCTCCCAGCTGATGCCTCATTAAACTCGCCAGTAAAGCCTGACTCAGAGCAAGGCATAAACACCACGCGCAGGGCAGAGATGCTCCAAGGCGAGGGGGGCGTCAGGCAGAATGGGGCCAAAAATACTCAATTTCTTTGGGTTTGGGTTTTTTTTCCCCCCTGGTTTCCAAGCCCCAGGTCTGGCTGCTTCGTCTCGGTGCTGCCAAGTCTAGTGCCAAGAGGACAGACTGGAGCTGGAGGCGGCGGGAGAGCCCTGCTCTGCTGGGGTGTGATTTATGGGCCAGCTTAAATATTTATCAGGCGGCTCTCAGGCTGAAGTGACTGAGGCGCGGGATTTATAGCGGGCACCACCACCTTGGATAAATCACAGCAGGAGGGTTAATTGAAGGAGCAAGAGTGGAGCGTGCTGCAGCAGGGAGGGGGTCTGCCTGCTGAGAGGGGAGAAGGAGAGTGGCCATGGGTGCACGGTGCTGAGCACTGGTGCATGATGATGGTGCACGGTGCTGGGCACTGGTGCACAGCACTGGGCACTGGTGCATGGCACTGCTGCACATTTCTGGGTGCCTGTGAATGGTGCTGGGCACCGGTGCATGGTGCTGGGTGCCATTGCACACCCCTCCACACCTTGCTCTTACCCAAACAAAGCTGGGCACCAGGAGGAAGGAACCACATCCTGCTTTTCACACTGGAGACCCTGGGTGAAGGCAGCCAGCAGGGCTGGTGTCAGCCACCCCTCTGCCAGCCTTCAGCCCTGCCCTGCGGGGGCCTGAGCCAAAAGATGGGTGTAAATAACCCATTTTCTGTAAAGGAGGAGCAGCGCACGGCATCCGCCTGCTCCCGGGGATGCCGAAGCTTCAGATCTGTGTCGTCCCGAAGGGCGGCCCCCAGCAAAAAAAAAACCAACAGGACCAGTCTCCCAGATAAGGGTGTCCAGCAGCATCCAGCCATGCTCATCACCGGGCATATCGCGCCTTGCCTGCCAGCGCGGAGGATACCCGTGTCCTCCTGCAGGGCCCCTAAGGTCAGAGGGGGACCCCCCTTTTGCAGGAGGAGGGGAGGGATGGAGCGGGGAGGGAGAGGGGGCCGGGAAGGGGCCTGGCGGAGCCCCAGGACAGAGGGAAAAATTGCCAGTTTCGGCGCAAACAGGCACTTGGCCGGCGCCGGGATTTTCCATGACACCATCCTGCCCCCCCCCCCCCGCCCACAGGCAGCAGGGCTGGGGGGGACCAGCGCTGGGTGCACCCCCAAATAGTCCTGCTCTGCAGCCTCCCCCGGCAGGAGGGCAGCGAGAGGGGATGTGGGGCTGCCCCCCGGCACCCCCACTGTGGTGAGAGCAGGGATAGGGGGGCTGTCAGACACAGCTGCACCCCAAATGTATAGGATAAATCTGAGGAAAGGGGTCACAGTGATTTGGGGACAGGGGGGTGGCAGGGGTCAGATGCTGCTGCAGAGGATGGGAGAGGGTAATGGAGAGCTACCCCAATTCTCTGTTCTGGGGGGGGGGGAACAGGGAGAGCCCAAAGTCTGCCCCCCATTCCTCTCACCCGGAGGAGGGGTGAAAGAGTGCAGGAGAGATGAGTGCAGGGTGGGAAGAGGTTTGTGGGTGAGTGGGTGGATGGATGGATGGATGGATGGATGGATGGATGGATGGATGGATGGATGGATGGATGGATGGATGGTCATAGAATCACAGAATCCCAGGTTGGAAGGGACCACAAGGATCATCTGTTCCAACCTTTCCTGGACAAGTGTGACCTAGAGTAGATGTCCCAGCACCCTGTCCAGCTGAATCTTAACCGTGTCCAACACTGGGGAGTCACCACTTCCCTGGGGAGATTATTCCAGTGGCTGGTTGGTGAAAAATTTTCTTCTTGTGAACTGTTGGAATCTCCCCAGCAGTAACTTGTGCCCATCACCCCTTGTCTTTTCCATGTAACTCCTTGTAAAAAGGGAGTCTCTGTCTTCTTTGTAGCCACCCTTTAAACACTGGAACATGGGGATAAGGTCTCCCCTGAGCCTTCTCTTCTCCAGGCTGAACAAGCCCAGCTCTATCAGCCTTTCCTCACACAGCTGCCCAGTGCTTGGATCATCTTTGTGGCCCTTCTCTGGACCTTCTCCAGCCCATCCACATCTTTTGTGCACCATAGGAATCAAAAATGGACACAGTATTCCCAGTGTGGCCTGACAAGCACAGAGCAGAGTGGGACAATAACATCTTTATCTTGGTGATGCCTTTGTTGATGCTCCCCAGCAACCTGTTGGCTTACTTTGCTGCAGGATGGATGGATGGATGGATGGATGGATGGATGGATGGATGGATGGATGGATGGATGGATGGACGGATAGATGAATGGACGGATGGATGGATGGATGGATGGATGGATGGATGGATGGATGGATGGATGGATGGATGGATGGACAGATGGATGGATAGATGGATGGATGGATGGATGGATGGATGGATGGATGGATGGCAGGCAAGGTGAGAGGATGTCAGGCTGGTTGCCTCTTCAGCTGCTCTAGTGAAGGCACAGCGAGGACAGTCCCTGCTGTAGGTCCAAGTCACAGCTGGGACAGGGACAGCCTGGGTGCTCTGTGTCCCAGGGCTCACTCCATCTGCATCACTCAAGTTTAGCCCAGGCCCAGGGACCTGCTGCCTATGTCCCATCCCTCTGCTCCAGCTGCCGCTTGCCCTGCCTGGCCGGGAGGTGTCCTCGGGCAGGATGAGGCCCTTCCTGGTTTGGGATGGAAGCATTGCCATGTCCCCATGCAGCACACCCTGTGCCATGCCCCTTCATGCTGCAGTGTGTTTGCTTAGGGCAGGCTGCTGCTGCCACATGGCTTTTTCCCAGCCGCAATCTGCCTGTTGTTTGCATCTCCCAGGCAGTGCCAAGGGTACCCCATGTGCTGGCTGCATCACTGGGTACCCATCCCTGGACACTGATGATGTGGCAGGGCTGGGCACAGCCTGGGTGGCTCTTGGCTGCGGGTGCTGAAGAGAGCTTGCACCATTTGTACCTCAGTCAAGCTTGCGTCACCCAAGAGAAATGAGTTCCCATTATACACTGAGTGGGATGCTAGTCCTTACTGGGGTGGTGGGATGCAGGTCTGGATGCACAGCTGGCATGAGGAAGATAAGGATGGCACACTGCACCCCAAGGGATACCCACCCAATGCCTCCTTCCTCCTTCTCCATGACAGTCAGGAGAATAAGGTGCCTGGAGCTCTAGTCTCAATCCCCTGCCATGGGCAGGAACACCTTTCACTAGACCAAGTTGCTCAAAGGTTTCATGGTTGTGTGAAACCAGCCTTAGAAGGACCAGAGTTGGGTTCATCCCATGCTGGGACAGAAACTGGGGCAGCTCCAAAGCACTGGAGCCCCCCAGAGTGGTCAATACCTCTGTAGACAACCCCAGCCCCCATCAGGCAGGATACTTGAACCATCCCTACTGAACCTCATCGCTCCTGCAGCCTCACAGCCCAGCAGTGCTGAGTGAAAGCTGCAACAGGTCAGAAACCATGGTGAAGGGCTCTAGCATTCCTCTGCAGGGGCCAGGCTGCTGCAGTGGCAAAAGGCAGCAGCTGCACTGGGTAAGGGAGGGGAACACCAGCCTCATATACCCCCCAGCAGACACCCAGGCTATGGAACCCACCCTGCTCCCTGCACGGACCTCGGAGGAGGAACACCATGATGGCTCTGGCAGCAGGATGCAGGGCTCCTGGAGGTGTCCTGGTGTGGGCCATGGCTCGTGGCCACCATCCCTCGCTCCTGGCCAGCGCCTGCTTTCCTGCAGTGATGTGTAAAGCAGGGAGCTGTTTTCCTGACTGCTTCATCCCCCAAAACCTCGGCCCAGCTCTGGGTCCCTGTTGTCAGCTGGGGTGCTCTGTGCCCTGCCCTGGCTCCCTGCACCCAGTGTCCCTCACGGTGTCCCGTCTCCCTACCTTCCCAACCCTTTGCACCCTCCATCCTTGTCGCACCTCCATTCTGCAAAGTCCTCCCCTCCTCCCATCCCCATCCCCAGCAGCTGCCCACTAATCCCGGCCATCCATCGCTCCCGACAGCCTGGGATTTGCTCCAGGCCAGGGCCCTGCTGAGACCTGCACCTGCTCCCTGCAGCCCTAAAAAGGAGAGGAACCGGCCGCGTTCCGCAGGGACGTGTCATATTTTCTCTCCGGGGACACACGCTGTGCTCCCTGCCTGCTGGCAGCACCCTGAGACGGAGCACCCTGACCATGTTCTCCCATGGCAGCATCCCATGGGACACCCATCTGAGGAGCACCCACTGGCAGGGTGGTTTGGGGTGAAGGAGATGGAGAGGAGATGCTGAACCCCTTTCGGAGGGAGGGCAGGAGCACAGCAGGGGCCTCACTGAGACTGTCAGGGAGCTTGGCCAGGGTGGGAAGTGCCACAGTGCCAGTGCATGCCAATGTGTGCTCCTTGAACCTGGCAGCTGCGGGACTTTGCCACATCTCCAGGAGCTGAGCACTCTCCAGTGTGGTTCCTTGCCACACTGGATGAAACCACAGGTGCAAGAGAGCTTTGGGGGTTCACCCTTTCCATTGCTTTCCTGGGGTCTCCCTCTCCCTCCCAGCTGGATTTCATATCCCAGTGACCTTTCCCCTGTCCTCAGACGTGCTGGAGATCAGGCAGTGCTTGCTAAAGCCGGGAAAGGGGAGGGGGGGGTGACAGATTGACGGATGCTTGGACGCTCTGCGAGAGCTCATAAACTCCTTTCCCTGGGGAAACGGGGCTAAATATAGCTGCGGGAGGCTGCGCTGGTGCGGGCAGGCAGAAGCAGGCAGGAGGATGCTCATCAAGGCTGTTGGCAGGGATGGGGGCTGCGGGCACTGCTGGAGGCTTCTGTCCTTAAACTCATCCTCGACCAGCTGATGCGTGAAGAATTGGGTGTCTGGGAAGGGGACAGAGGCATCTGACAGGAGATGGAAGGCAGGGGTGGGCAGATGGGTAGGTGAGAATTCTGAGCCTGCCCTGAGAGCAGTAGGATGTGACCCTGGATTAATGCACCCAGTGGCCACCCAGGTGGCGTGGCATTGCCTCAGTTTCCTTTCTGCTGCTGGGGGAGGAGCACCACAAGCAGCAGACCCCCCTTTTCCATCAGTGAGGGAAGGAGCAGGATGGTACCTGGCACTGCAGGGAGCAGTGATGCTTTCCAGCAATGCCCCATCCCTGGCAGTGTTCAAGGCCAGGTTGGACGGGGCTTGGAGCAACCTGGTCTAGTGGAAGATGTCCCTGCCCATGGCAGGGGGTTGGAACTGAATGAGCTTTAAGGTCCCTTCCAACCCAAACCATTTTATGACCCTATGATGCTCTCTAGCTCCCTGAGCCACAGCCCAAGTCAGCAGTGCTGACAGAGGTAGAAGATCATGCCAGCTCCTTGGATGCAGCTTGAATGGAGACCTAATGATCCTTGGTTTTGCCTGGCTCTGGGCTGGCTTTATCCTTGGTGTGCCAACAGTGATGGTGACTTTGAGGTATGCTGTCTGCCTCTGCCCATCCAGGATTAAACAGAGCCAGAGCAGAACAAACTCCCATGGGCTTGGGGTCTGCTGCAGCATTGCATGGCCATGGGTGGTGGTTTACTTGCTAAGGCAGGCCTTGGAGAAGTGGGTGCTGCAGTGGATGTGCTTGTGCCGGCACCCCCAGCCCTGTCCCAAACACACTCATGGTCCAAGGGGAGCATTTCTGAGCCCCCTGGGGTCTGAGTGGTCAATGAGCTGGGTTGCAGACCCCAGCCCCCAGCACTGCTCCTGCCTGCCCCTGCCCATTGCCCCTGCTCCTGCTCCTGCCTCTGCTCCTGCCTCCTCCTGCCTACCGCTGGACACCAGTCCAATGGCTTGGGGTGTTAAGGGTGAAGATCTCAGTAGCCTTTGCCCTGGTGCTCATCCATGGTGTGGGGTGCTGGAGGGTGGAAAAGGGGAGAGGAAGGAGAAGGGGAAGGCAAAGAGAAAAAATGGGAAAGGGAAAATGAAAGAGAAAGGAAAAGGAAAAGTAAAAGGAGGAAAAAAAAAAAAACAGAAAGAAAGGAGGGAAAGGCAAAAAGGAGGAGATGGAAATGAGGAGAAGGAAAAGCAGAAAGAAGAAAAGGGAAAGGAAAAAAGAGAAAGGGAGTGGGAAACTAAAAAGGGGAAAGGAAAAGGGAAAAGGAGAAACAAAGGAAAAAGAAAAAGGAGAAAGGGAAGGATCAGGAAAAGGGGAAGTGGAGCAGCCAGTGCCCAGCAGCGAGGGCCCCTCTGCAGCCCACAGCACGGCTCCCCTCACCCGCAGTCTCAGCTGCCTGGGATCCACCAGGAACAACCAGCGCAGAGGCAGGACAGGTCCCTTCTGCCAGGGCTTGTGCACAGGGAGCTGAACTGAAACCCCAAAGGGACCCCAGGACTGGGTGTGGATGCTCCCCTGGCTGCCATAGCAGGCCTGGATGGCAGGCAGTGGGGCATGGGGACATGGGGATGGGGGTCAGAGGAGAGCCAGCTGCCCTTGTCTCTTTGGGTCCTCAAAAATCCCTATTCTCCCCCTCTCTTGCGCCTTTCCAGCTGCTCTGATCCAAGCATCCCCAGCAGCCCCCATCCTACACCAGAGATTCATCACCTCATCCACCACCCTTCGACAGCCCCCCAGCTCCTTTCCCCACGAGCCCAGGGCTTTCCCCCTTCTCTAGCTCCCTCCTCTTCATTTTCATTTAGAGACTCCATTAGCCTGCAGAGCTGTCTGTGGTCACTCCTTGTGCCTGGGGATGAGGACAGCACCAGTCAGGGTTGGTGGAAGTGGTTTGAAGCTCTACACCCCCTAAAACCCCCCACAGACAACCGAGCTGATCCCACTCTGTGGCTTTGCTCCCCAGGTTATGGCCATGCAGCCCCCAGCACAGACGGGGGGAAGGTCTTCTGCATGGTCTATGCCCTACTGGGGATCCCCCTCACCCTGGTCATGTTCCAGAGCTTGGGCGAGAGGATCAACACCTTTGTCAAGTACCTCCTCCACCGCATCAAGAAGTGCCTTGGCATGAGGCGGGTGGAGGTCTCCATGGCCAACATGGTCACCATCGGGTTCTTCTCCTGCATCAGCACCCTCTGCATTGGGGCGGCTGCCTTCTCCTACTACGAGCACTGGAGCTTCTTCCATGCCTACTACTACTGCTTCATCACCCTCACCACCATCGGCTTCGGGGACTACGTGGCCCTGCAGAAGGATGAAGCCCTCCAGAACAAGCCGCAGTATGTGGCCTTCAGCTTCGTCTACATCCTGACGGGGCTGACAGTCATCGGGGCTTTCCTCAACCTGGTGGTGCTGCGCTTCATGACCATGAACGCTGAGGATGAGAAGCGGGATGCGGAGCACCGGGCACTGCTCACCCGCAACGGGCAAGCCAGCAGCATCCACACCACAGACACCGCCTCGGCCGTGCCGGTGGCGGCAGGGGGTGGCGGGAGCAGCGGTGGCGGCTTTCGGAACGTCTACGCCGAGGTTCTCCACTTCCAATCCATGTGCTCATGCCTGTGGTACAAGAGCCGGGAGAAGCTGCAGTACTCCATCCCTATGATCATCCCCAGGGATCTCTCCACCTCGGACACCTGTGTGGAGCAGAGCCATTCCTCTCCTGGCCGCTGTCCGGAGACCCCCTCCAATAGATGTTTCTGCAACGCCCGCCGGTCGGCCATCAGCTCCGTCTCCACCGGGCTCCACAGCCTGGCGGCATTCCAGGGGCTCATGAAGCGCCGCAGCTCCGTGTAGCTCCTCTCCATCCCCACCCGTGTCCCCCAGACCTCTCCCCTTGGCTCTGTGGCCAAAGACCTCTCTTGGTCATGGCAGGAGGAAACCACCGCAGGTCTGGCAGTGGGACCCCCAGGGAGCTGTGGGCCATGGTCCTCTGGCTTGGGAGGGATGCAGGAGCAGCAGCAAGGCTGCCTGGTCCTCTAGGAAGCAGGAAGAAGGGAGCTGCTGGTTTTATTTTATTTTAATTTAAATTAATTTTATTATTTTATTTTGCAAAACCACTCCTCAAAAATGTGAAACTTGGAGAGCTGGAGAGTGCTTTAACTTGATGGGGTGGGGAGTACGCCTGCACCTCCCTCCATGACGAACTTTGTGCAAATGGCTGGGGACCCTCATAGCCCCAGCACAGCCCCAGGGCAGCCCAAGTGTGCAACAGCAATGGCCGTGAGCCAGACACATGGTCCTGTGTGCACCAGAGGCCTCATGAGACACGGACTGAGGAGGACATGGGGCTCTCAGCACCAACCACAAGCAGCAGTGTGGTCCCATCCCCTCCATCCTCTGCCTCCTCCAGCCGTGGGCAGCGAGGGGATGCCACAGCGAAGGCAAGCACGCATCAGAGGGCAAATCAGGCTAAGAGGGGCTTAGACGGAGCTCTCTCGATCCCTGCACACATCAGCCTGCCCCTGCGGCTGAGTAAAACAAGCCGTGAGTCACGTAGGCTGCCGAAAACGCCTGCCTCCACTCAGTGGGCAGCCCCTCGAGAGCTCTGTGGGGTTATTTCAATCCTTTCCAGACTGGCAAACCCAGGATTTTCCCAGTGGAAAGGAAGCAGGAAGCACGGCTCCGTCACCAAGGAGGCAGGAAGGCAATGTCAGCATGGTCCCTGGGACCCCCATCTCCATCCTCCACTGTGGCAGCTCTGGAGCCGGAGCTGTTACCCTTGGGGAGATTTCCTGGGGGACAACTTGAGGCATTATAAGAGTTTTTCACCATTCTTCTCCTTCACACCCCTGGGTTGCTCCAGTCCCCTTTCAACCTGTCCCCCATCACACCCCAACACCCAGAGCCCAGAGCAGGGGATGCTCTCAATGCTTTACCCAGCAGAGACATCCCAGGGTCACCCCAACACAGCAAGAGGGGAGCAAAATCCTCTTTCCTTATCCCCCTACATGCACGGGGCAGCCCCCAGCCCCATGGGGAGCATCCCCATCACGCCCAGGACTGTGCCCAGCCCCCTGCCAGCATCCAAAACACAGGCTGTCCCCCCAGCAGTGGAGACACTGGGGGACACCCTGACATGCACTGGCCCCTCTTTGAGCACCTGGAGTGCCAGGGGGACTCTGGGGACAGCCAAGGCACCCAGCCCGCCTGTTTCTTTTCTCACCTTTTAACAGAAGAAAACCAATGTATTTCTAATACTTGACGACTTGTACATACTGTTAGATACCAGAGAGGATATTTATTACAAATGATGCTATCATCATATCTATAGAAGTCTATAAATATCTATTGGAAAGAGGGTTTGGGGGGAAAACTTGTTGATGACTCTGGAGAATCTTTTCGCTCTCTGCATCCTTCTCATCCTAGGGCACCCATGGGGAACCACACTCCCCCTGGCAAGGTTTCTCTGGTTCTTATGCCAAAGTATATTTGTACTGCTGAGTTACCTTCCATAGAGAGAAATAAAGGCTGGTTCAAACCTCGGCATTGCCTCGACTTCTTCCCTTTAGTAGATGGGGTCCCAGTCCCATGGCACCTCCCTGCTTCAGCTCTGTGCCCCGTTGCCCTTGCTCTGCAGGGACTGGGAAGTATGAGCATTTCTTTGGAATAAGCTTCTACCCCCCTCCTGGCTTTTCCAACAGATAAGGAAGGAAGGAGAGGCTCAGCTCTGAGCTCTGCAGCATCCTTTAGTGAGTTCAGTGGGAGAAGGGTCTCCCTTCTGTATAGGCTGAGCTCAGGGCTTCCTGACCTCTTCCATCCTACCATCACCCACAGACGTAAGGCTGGAGTGGACCCTGTTGCAGCTTTTCCCATGGGAGCTCCTCCAAACCCAGCAGAGCTGTAAACCTCCTGCTCTTACCAGCAGCAGCATCTCCTCAGCCATCGCTCACTCCGGCTGGAGACCTCCCTCTGCTCCATGCAACAGCCAAGAAGCATCCGAGATTTGTTGTGTGAGCCAGGGGGGACAGGGGTGAGCCCCGTGCCTTGGGGTGTGTGGGAAAACTGAGGCACAGAGAGGAAACACACAAATTGGAGAGCTGGGGGCATCTTGAACCATGTTGGGCATCTGGCTCCAAACCTCCAAGGGGGTTTGGGCAGCGGTGAAGGCCAGGATGCACCAGGATGGATGGGGCCATCTCATGGCTGAGACTGTCAGCAGAGCTTTGGGCTGCTCTCCTGCCTTTAAGTGGATAAACCCATCTCCCTCCAAAGCCAGGCATGAGCTACCGGCTAATCTAATAACGCTAAGCCTGCAAAGAGCAGATCTGTCTCAGCAGCAGCTGATGGAGAGAATGGATAATCTGAGCAGCAGCTTTCACCCTGCACGAGGGTGCATCCATGGGGCTGTGGGAGGGTTGGGGACTGGGGGCTTCCCTGGCATTTGGTCCCTCTGTTATCCTTCTCTCCATCCTCCTCTGCCTCCAATGCTTCCCATCAGGAAGTCAGGATGCTGAGCCAGCCAGAGCTTTGGCCTGGTCCAGTTCAGCCACCCCCAGGGTGTAACTGTTACCCCAGGCTCCCATCCCCCTGCATGCAGCCACCATGCCCAGCACTGCACAGCCAGAGCAGCAGGGGACATGGACCTGCTGGGAGACTGCTGGTAACACACGGCTGGGAGCCATGGAGACGGCAGAGGGACATAGAAAGAATGGAGAAGTGGTCAGAGAGAGGAACCTCATGCAGTTCAGTGTGGAGAAGTGCAAAGTCCTGCCCCAGGGAGGAACAACCACATGCAGCAGTGTCCACCCACCTCAGAAGAAGAGGAGCTAGGGGTGCTCGTGAACACCAGGTTGACCCTGAGCCAGCAACACTCTCTTGCTGCAAGGAAGGTTGAGGGTAATACAGGCTTCATTAGGCAAAGCATTGCCAACAGGTCAAGGGAGGGGACCCTTCCCCTCTGCTCATCACTGGAGAGGCTGCTCCAGGAGGGCTGGATCCTGTTCTGGGCTCCCCTGTCCATGAGAGACATGGACATACTGGAGAGAGTCCCAGCGAAGGGCAGTCCAGTTCACCATGTAGATGTAGATGGTGGGCTGGAGCATCTCTCCTAGAAGGAAAGGCTGAGAGAGCTGGGGAGCAAAGAAAGCTCAAGATTTCACCATCGCTATGAACACCTGATGGGCAAGAGGATGGTGGTGCTCACTGACAGGACAAAATGCTCGGCCACCTCAAAATGGTCCACTTTGGGAAAACAGAGCATCCCCAGAAACCATAGGGATCTGCAGGGGCTGGTCCTCTCCAGCCAGATCAGGGCAGCACAGGAAGGTCCCTGTGATGTACAGGGTACTGGGTGGGGAGCTCGGACACCCCATGGCAGGGGACCAAGAGGTGCCCCCTTTGGAGGAACCCATGGCAGGTCCCAAGAGGTTTAGGAGCACCGGAGCCATCCACCCCTCTGCCTCATCCCGGGCGATCTTTATTCCTTCTCAAAGCATTTAAATTCTCCTTGTCAGCCATAGACCAAATATTTACAGTCCACTGGAGGGACTTAGAATTCCTCTCCAGTATTAAGCAGAGCTCAGCTGTGGGGGAAGCTCAGCCCCAGGCAGTTGAGACTCATCCTGTCTCTCCTCAAAGCCTTGAGGAAAAGGAGGAGAAGGGGTGGGGAATGAAGGCTTCTATCCTGGCTGAAAAGGTGCCAAGTACGCTGTGGGAAGCAGGTAGAGAATGGGGAAGGGGGGGGGTGTGTGTGTGTAAAAAGCAGAAGCAATGAAAACTCACACAGCTCTGCTTTCTAAAGCCATTTTCAGTACTCTTTTTAAACTCATTTTAAAAAAGCCTCATAAATGTTTGTTTTCCCTTCCCAGCTCATTAAACCCAGCAAAAAGAAACCACCGGGGATGGGGGAAACTATATTTTCATTATCCTGAGCTGCTCCCTACCCCATACACGAGTGTCCTCACCATCTCTATTGCAGTGCACCAAAGGCCTTCTGATGCTGAAGGTACTGATGCAAAGAAATCACTCTCCAGTACACACTGTACAGTAAAGCACAAACCTTTACTGGCGGCGGGAGCACGTGAGGGTTCAAACCTCCATAGACACGTCCAAAGAACAGCAAATCTTAGGGGGTCTTTTATACCTACTTTTCATCTTGAGATACTTGCATCTGTTCGTACAGTTCAGTAAGTTATATAACCTGTGGTTTTCTTATCCTATCGTGCACTTAGGTTAGGGCTACAGCGACAGTCTGTGAGTTAGTATTAGTCAGGATTCTTACCTTTTAGCTTAGTATTATTGATTAATTGCTAATACCTGCAAGCTACCTGCTTGGTTCTTTGTTCAAATTGTTATCATATTTTGCCATTAGAGATGTCCCTGCTTATAAGCAACTTACAGAAGCAGATGCAAGGCTGCCTACATACCTGAGTTCTAACTTACTGTATATCGTGCCCTTCCAGGAGGGCAGGTCCCTACTTGCAGACAAGTTTCTATTAAGCAGGTGCAGGTGTGGTTTTAAGTGTTGAGTCATACTCATGCTAAATAGCAAAGTTATGTCAGCTAAAGCCTAATGGCTTGGTCACGATATCCTGGGACAGCTGGGGGACTTGGGACCAAATTTGGGTCTGAATTCAGGGAGAAGACATGGGAAAAGTGCTGGGGAGGAGCACTGTGCCTGGATGGGTGCAGCCACGGGATGAGGACCACCAGTGGCACCAGCCTGGGGACCCTGTGCTGACGCTGGGGACACTGAGATGACCCAAGACGCAGAGGCAACCTGCTGTAGCCAGTGGCATCTCCATGAGCAGCATTACGGTGTCCTCTGTGACATGATGCAGCATTCTCTGTGGCACAGGGATTGAGTGCACCCTCAGTAAGTTTGCTGATGACAATGAGTTTTGTGGTGTGGTCACACTGGAGGGAAGGGATGGGATCCAGAGCGACCTGAACAGGCTGGAGACATGGGCTGGTGAAAGCCTTGGAGAGTTCAACAAGGCCAAGGGAAAGGTCCTGCACATGGGTTGGGACAGTCCCAGGCACAAACATGGCCTGGGGAGACTGGATTGAGAGCAGTGCAGAGGAGAAGGCCTTGGGGGTGTTGGTCAATGAGAAGCTCCCCATGACCCAGCAGTGTGCTCTTGAGCCCAGAGACCAACCGTGTCCTGGGCTGCATCACCAGCAGTGTGACCAGCAGGTCAAGGGAGGGGATTCTACCCCTCTGCTTTGCTCTGGTGAGACACACCACCCCCACCCTCCCACCACCACCCCCCCCACCACCCCCCCCATAAGAAAGAAGTAGAGCTGATGGACTGCCTGAAGGGGCCAAAAAGAAAGCTGGAGAGGGGGGTTTGACAAGGAACAAGGGGAATGGCGAGGGACAAGGGACAGAGGGGAGGTTGAGTTGAGCTCTTAGGAAGAAGCTCTTCCCTGTGAAGGTGGTGAGGCCCTGGCACAGGTTGCCCAGAGAAGCTGTGGCTGCCCCATCCCTGGTGGTGTTCAAAGCCAGGATGCACAAGGCTGGCAAGCTCAGGAAATGGGAGTGGAGCCCAGGAGAGGGAGGAATTAAACACTATTAATGAGGGGATGGGCCTCATGGCCTCATTAATTCCGTGGGACTGGGCAGCTTCTGAGTGATTTGGGGGCTCAGATGATGCATGTGCACTGACCTACAGGGGTACATGCTTGTGGGCAGGACATGTCACCATCCCCATCACGCCAGCTTGTCCACACTCTTTCTGGTCCCAGTGGGACTGGGTGCCTCCAATGTTCTGTCTCTCCCCTCTGGGGACCCCACAGACCCCGGATAGATGCACAAGCATGTTTGTGCGTGGCTGGCATTGGCATGGAAGAGTGGGCACATGTTGTGCATTGTGCAGGGGACTTTGCAAGTCAGTGGTTCCGCCACCACTCACCCATGTGTCCTTGGAACAATCACCCATCCTGGGGCTGGAAGAGGGGGACCAGCACAGGGAACAACATGGGACCAACACAGCTGGCCCGTCCTCCCTGCCCAGTCTGTAGTGTCCTCATGGGTGACACCAGTGGGTTTCTGCCAGGGGGGAATCCTGATGTGCTTGAGATACTGCAGGTATGTGGGGTCACTAGCGGTGCAGGAGGCAGATCTACAGCCTGAACATCAGCGCGGCACAGTGGCTGCTGGGTGTCCTGTGGAGTTTGGGGGCACTGCTCTGCTCCCACCCTGTTCCAAGAGGAGTCGCTAGAACCAGCACTCACCTCCCATTACATCCCACCCCAGGGCCGTATTTGGGTCCCCCCTCAACAAGGGCAGGAGGCGATGCCCACCCCTGCCCTGCCCATCTGTGGCCCCCCAGCCGCGGGAAGGGTTAACTTGGATCGGCGAAGGCAGCCTTGGCGGAGGCCCTTGGAGTGGGTTTTTTCTCCCCCGAGGCCTCCCACGGGTCACGGCTGCAGGGGCTGACGTGGGATGGAAAAATAATTTATCTCCGTCTGGCGGGGAGGCACGGGGGGGACGGGCGGCAGCAGAACCCACTGCCAGGGGTAGAGGGGCCCCTGGAACCCCTCAGCTGGGTCAGTGGGAGATGGGGCTCACGGGGGGATGGTGGGATCCTGACCCCGGCGAACCCAGGTCCCAGGATGGGGAATCTGAGGCACGGAATTTCCATGGGGCTGGGGGGGGGGGGGGGGGGAATTGCCCCCCAGAAACAAGCCCCAGGGAGATGAAGGAGGAGGTTGGAGGTCGGGGGGGACCTGAAACCCTAGGATGCCCCCGAGACAGTACCCCGCAGCCCTATAAACGATTAGGTTGGGCAGCGTTAACCCAGGCAGGGTTAGTCCGGGCAGGCATAGCTCGAGCAGGTTTAGTCCGGCCAGGGGGCAGGATTTAGCCCGGACAGAGTCTAGCCGGGGCAGGGTTTGGTCCGGGCATGGTTTGGTCGAGGCAGGGTTCAACCAGTGCACGCTTAGACCCGGCAGGTCTCTGACGTCTGCCTGGCCCGGG